>NC_041391.1:97384340-97470647 GCF_002162155.2 Triticum dicoccoides | reverse complement strand
TGCGTCCTTGCCAACTAGATACCTCGGCCTGTCAATCACTACGGGTAGGCTCAGATTAGTGCACCTACAATTCATCCTTGATAGGATCCGCGCACGCCTTGCAGGCTGGAAAGGGAGGCTCATGCCCTTCGTCGGCAGACGCGTCCTGGTATGCTGTGTTCTCTCGGCAATGCCCACCTTCGCCATCACACTGCTGCGGGTGCCCAAAAAGTTCTACAAGGAAGTGGACAAGGCAAGAAGAAGGTTCCTCTGGGCGCAAGACGAAGTGGCCACCGGTGGAAAGTGCAAGGTGTGATGGAAGGCGGTGACCGCGCCAGTGCACGCAGGAGGCCTGGGCATCCATGATCTGCCAAAGTTTGCCCGGGCTCTTTCCCTGCGATGGCTATGGATAATATGGACGCAACCCTCCCGCCCTTGGGTTGGCACCAACACTCCCTGCGACGACGCCGATCGCACTCTGTTCGCTGCCTGCACGTCCGTCACCGTCAGGGACAGCTCAACGGCTTCCTTCTAGCTCTCTTCCTGGCTCAACGGCAAACATCTATGTCAGGCATACCCAACAGTGTTCGCTCACTCCGTCCGCAAGAACAGATCTGTCCAAGAAGCCCTGCATCAAGACGGATGGGTCCTTGACCTCCGCCATGGTGACCACGGCAACATCATGCACATGGTGCTGCAGCTCGCCAGGGAGATCAGAAGCGCTGGCATCACACTGGAGGCTGGAAGGGGTGACACTATCGCCTGGACCCTTGGCAACTCTGGCAAGTACTCCACGCGCTCCACCTATGACGTCCAGTTCGAAGACCGCCCGACACTCGACTTCACAGCAACCATCTGGAAGGCTTGGGCCCCTGACAAGATGAAAGTCCTTCTCTGGCTGCTGCACTTAGATCGTCTATGGTGCAGCGACAGACTCCAGAGACGTGGATGGACCAACAGCTACTTCTGCCAGCTATGTCTCCGCAACCTTGAGACTTCGTCGCATCTATTCTGGGAGTGCACCGTTGCCATTCAGGCCTGGAACGAGGTGGCAACCTGGCTCGGTTGTCACTCCTTTAGCCATTCCACCTGGAGCACGGGGAGATCCACCGCCGAGAGGGTTCGTTTGATCATCGGCGGGGCCAACCCAGGAACGAGGAAGGGCACCAGATCGCTGCTCACATTGATGGTCTGGCAAATCTGGTTAGAGCGGAACGTGTGCACCTTCAAAGGGAAAGCACCATGCGCCCGCAGCATCACTGTAGCCTGCCGCCGCGACATGGAGTAGTGGAGGATCGCCGGAGCCAAATGCATAGCGCACCCCTTCGGGGACGTGCCGTGAAAATAACGAAATCAGGCCCTCCTCGCCAGCTTACACACTCGTTAGGCTGGCTATGTAATCTCTCCTCCAATCCACCGATCACTTGGTCAGACTATGTATTTTTCCCGCTCTCTTCTGCTATGAAATGAAAGCCAGAAATGGCCACTTTAAAAAAAAAATCAAGTTCCTTGTTATTCTCGTTTGTGCTCTCAACTTCCAGAGTATCAGTCCAACGCCATCACACAATGATCACAGACCTGCGTGAAAATGAACAACTCACATATTGGGTGACACACATAAGAGTTATCTAAACTTAACATCACCGCTCCTTTCTTGACCGTCTGTCTGAAACTTGAAGGAATTTCACCATTGCTTGTAGTCATCCTGAGTGAAATTCGCAGTTGTCTCACTACATGAATGACCACAAGAGCCCCGGCCCGTCTCCATGCCTCGTGCACGTCGCACGCCTCGCCGCGATTACCGCGTCAAGCCTCCGCTGTCCCGGTCGAGTCTCAAGGGTCGTGAACCCACACCACTCAACCCCCACTGCAGAGTACCACCAATCATCACCGACCGATGACGAGTTTCAGGCTACCATCAGACCACTGGGCTCCAATCTGAACCGCATGTCACTCACCTTTTCCAGCCTGCTGAATAGGCTTCGACTCCGTCGACTTACGCCGTAGCCCCTCAATCCAGCTCCACCTTCAACATGACTCCATGGTAGATGATCAGTCCACCCATGCACCTCATTGACTTCAAGCTCCGTGTATACACCACCTTGAATCAATCCCGCGCCATAGTCTTGTCGAAGCCACACAAGTCTTCGGACTTATGCCACGTGTTTCCACGCCCAGAAGTCGGTCACCATCAGCATCACGCTCCTATGTCGTCATCGCCGATCTCACCACCGTCTTCTGTACCAACCGACTTGCGTCGATCCGTTAGACTGCCTAGTCCGACCCAGCCAAACTCGTTCCGGCTGCACGACACACTCCGGACTCCTCAAGTCGTCTACACAAGTGTGTACCACCAAAGAAAACCAAAGAAAACCTTCATGCTTTCCCGTGTGAATACTCCAAAGGAGATCAACATACTCCTAATTACCACACGTATGTAGCTTCTGGACTTTCCTTTTTGTTTCTTTCTTGACAGGCTCCTTTGGTCCTTGTACCGATTCTTTTTGTCCAAACAAATCTCGCACGTACCCTGCAATGTGCACTACTCGGCCAGGATGCACAAGCACAATGACTACAACCTACTCCCTCAGTTCCTAAATACTTGCCTTTCTAGAGATTTCAACAAGTGACTATATATGGCGCAAAATGAGTGAATCTACACTTTAAAATATGTCTACATACATCCGTATGTTGAGTCCATTTGAAATGCCTAGAAAGACAAGTATTTGGGAACGGAGGGAGTAGTTTCGGCCAGCCTCTTTGCCCGGCCTGGGCCAGCGCGCCATACTGCCCCTCGCCCAGCCTGCATACCGCAACCTACTGTGTTCGGCCTCGCGCGGCCAAATCCGCCTTTGCCATCCACACAGATCGCCGAGATTGTCACTGATCGAAACAATTGATCTGGTCGTGCAGCCGCCTGTACGGGTCCGATTCGATCGGATATGTTGCCTCTTGCCCGTATGTTGCTATTCCGTCAATCCCACGCTTTTCACGTTGTCAAAGTCGCCGTGTCTTAGCTTCATGGCTCGGGTGCGAAGCCTTGGTAACCACGATTCAACTTGACGTTTTGCTTCAACCTCTAGATCAACAATCCACATCTGAAATCGAACCTTGCTCATGATACCACTTGTTAGAATAAATCCGAGGCATACCGTTGATCCGTTGATCATCCGAGGACCAAGCAATCACACGAGCACGACACCGAGATTTGTTAACGAGGTTCACCGATATGGCTACATCCTTGGGGCCTGACTACGGGCGCTCCTCCCCATGACACCGTCACAATACCGCACCCGGTCGCCCTGGACACCGGCACATGCCGCCAGCTTCCCCTGCGTTCTGGTGCTATTATGTTGGCATAGGTTACATCGTGTGTCTACCCTCTCTATATATGAGAGGCCAAGGATACAAGTGTCCTACTTGGACACGACTCCATATCCTATATAACTACAAGTCCAACTGTAACCTACCTTGTACACTATATTCGACACAACTCCAATATACTGCATTGCAAAACCTGAAGCTTAAGCTAGGTTATGCTCACAGATAATGATGATGATTAGTTAGCTAAAATCTGAAACTCTCTTCCCATTTGCTCTAGCTGACAACAAGAATAATGCATAGCAAGCACTATGCCCGATTGTGTCGCGAATGCCTAATCAAGTTGCATCTGAATATAATTTCATTGTGTTTGACTTGTGAAATCGATGCAGATGTGAGCATTGAAGTTTTGCCTGGCTGCAGAGAGATGCCTGGAATTCCATTACAGTACAGTCAATCCCAGGTATGACGAAAACGGGTTTCTTTTGCTTCTGCTGTCATATTGCAGATATGACTCTGAATCTCCACTGCACTTGACTGCACCTTCTATCTTATCTGCTTGACAACTTATAATCTTGACAGACATTCCCCTGCATAATTTTTCCTTAGTCTGAAAGAACCAATCCTAATGTTGTATATTTCAAATCAGGTTGCTGTCTGGATCGTAGGGACACTATGTACAGTCACGCTGCCGTTGTCCGTTTTCTATCGCACAAGTTTACACTATGTTTTGTTTCTGTTCCATTTCAGAATACCTAGAGCATGTAGATTGTAGAGCAAAGATAGATGATGGACATCTTCACTAAAACGGCTTCAGTTGAGTAAATTACTGGATCATTCATACCCTACAACCTGTTGTGGTTACTTTCCAGGGACTCTAAAAACAGTTGCTCTGAAATTAGACCATCCATACCTTCAGCTCAGTAAATAGTTGCCCTGAAACCTAGTATCCGTCTGTTACTTTTACTTACTGCTGAGATGAATAGTTACCTAAAATCATGAGGCACCAAGTCCAACTCTAAAACTGAAACTGTACACACTGCTCTAGCGGACAGCAAGAGATGCTCTAACTGAAACTCTGAAACTGGATTGTGTTGCGAGTGCCTAACCATGTTCACGATGCAGCCCTCATTACAAACTCTTTACTTTTCCTTGTGAAATCGATGCACATGTGCATCCGGTCGTGGAGAGATGTATGGAGGTGGATTTGGTTTGTCGCCGACCCGGTGGCCGTGGGCAACCAGCTGATGCAGATAGATCCTGAGCGGTCGCGCTCTGAACCTGAAGCTGAAATTGAACTTTGCCACATCTGAAAAATAGATCCTGAGCCGTAGCTAATGTTGAGTTCTTGTGTTAATGTGTTGTGTCTGCCACCTCAATATACATCTTCAGCCTGTGAATGTTGCTGCTTGTAGTAGCATGTGTTCTTCTCCTGACACTGCTGGGGTTGTCTTTTGCTCGTGTCCAAATTGGGACCCACGGGGCAGTCTCAGTCACTGACTAATTGATGAGTGGGTGTTGCAAGGTCCCACAAGGCAGTGGAGGATGCATTATCTCATCTTCAGAAGTTGATCATCCATTAGAGTGCACGCAACCTCAGGTACGACAAAACGGGGTTCTTATGCTTCTGCTGCCATATTGCTCATATGACTGAATGTCCACTGCACTTGACCACACCTTCTATCTTGATCTGCTTGACAACTTATAACTTGCACAAGCATTCCTCTGCATAGTTTGTCCTTGGTCTGAAAGAACAATTCCTGATTATATATTTCAAATCAGGTTGTTGCCAGGATCGTGTGGACAGTATGTACTGTCACGCTGTCGTTATCCGTTTTTCCATTTGAGAATCCTAAACCATTTAGATTGTAGAGCAAAGATAAATGATGGACATGTTCACCAATCACCAGGGCTGATTACTACTACCTGTCTCTTGTTTTTAACAGCTGACGACTTCAAATTATTCAAGGAGAGCACGGCTTACAAGGATGTAAGATTTCTGCACTTATATCCATAGAAATTTGGGACTCGGTACATTCTTTTTTGAATTAAGGGGAACTTCCTTTTTCATCAAGGACAAGACAATAATAAATATTATCAAAAGTTAATAAGTGCTCAGAAAACTTTATTTACCTTTGGGCAAGTTCAGTTCAGTTATGGGCATCAAAGTTTGATCCGGACATGGAGAGGTATACATATGGAGCTGCATTTCGTCGTCGACCCTGTCCCGTGGGCAATCAGCTGATGTAGATCCCTGAGCCCTTGTGCTCTGAACCTGAACCTCGCCAGCAAACTTCTTGGGCCTGTGAATGCTGTTGTCTAGTCAGTGTTCTCCTGTCACTGCAACTGATAGGGTATCTTATGCTCGTGTCCAAATTGGGCCCCACGAGTCAGTCTCACTTGCCAATTGACTCGTTTTTTGTGGGGTTCTGACTGACTCAACATGAGTGGTTGCAAGGTCTCTTCTTGCTCGGTATGAATGGGCTGGCTCAGTGTTATAAAAAAATGGATGTGTGTAATGGAAAATAAAATGAAAGCGAAAGCAGACGGTTAGTAGTACTAGTTAGGATGATGTAAGAAGTTGTTACGAGTCAAAATTATAAGTTGCTACAAAATGATAATTATTTTTTTGGGAAAAATGGTTTAAATGCACTACTAATTTCTGGAAAATAATGCTATGACAAAAAAATGTGACATGGAATCGGTAATGGTGCATCATGTGAAGTGAATTAAGTAAGATGACCATTATTCTCACGAATCAAAATACAACCCTTATTATTAAGAGCACACACATTATTCCTGCATCTAAGGGCGAAAAAAATGAAATCGTCCTTGAGAGGTAAACCACACATAATCCTGGCATGGCCGAGCGTTCATTGAAGATCCCATGGAGTCAAGATGCACCATTGCCCATACACTTTGTGAGTCTACAAAGATGGTCACCGTGAATATACCTGGCCATACCTCGGGCCGGGCCAAGCTTCGGGCCGGGCCTAGCCAAGCCCGACACAAAAGACCCAGGCCCGGGCCCGGCCCGGCCCGACCAACGGGCCTGTTTTTTTGGGCCCAAGCCCGGCCCGGACACCTAAAAGCCCGCCGGGCTTCGGGCCGGCCCGGCCCGACCTTCAAGAAAGTGCAAAAACGACGGGCCCAGGCCCGGCCTTCGGGCTCAAAATCTAGGCCCGAGCCCGGCCCGGGGGCAGCATCAGGCCGGGCCAGGTCGGGCTTTTTCGGGCCGGGTCGGGCCGGGCCGGCCGGGCCGTGCCGGGCTTCCCATGGCCAGGTATAACCGTGAATATGGGATCCCTTGTTTCTGTGGCATGTCGAATGGATATTTGTCCATGTGTCTCTCAATTCTATAGATCCGACACACTGGTTCAACTTGTTGGGGAACGCAGTAATTTCAAAAAAATTCTTACGATCACGCAAGATCTATCTAGGTGCTGCATAGCAACGGGGGAGAGTGTGTCCACGTACCCTCGTAGACCGAAAGCGGAAGCGTTATGTAACGCGGTTGATGTAGTCGAACGTCTTTGCGATCCAACCGATCTAGTACCGAACGCATGGCACCTCCACGATCTGCACATGTTCAGCTCGGTGACGTCCCTTGAACTCTAGATCCAGCTGAGGCCGAGGGAGATTTCCGTCAACACGACGGCGTGGTGTCGGTGATGATGAAGTTACCGGCGCAGGGCTTCGCCTAAGCACTACGACAATATGACCGAGGTGGAAAACTGTGGATGGGGGGCACCGCACACAGCTAAAAGATCAACTTGATCAACTTGTGTGTCTATGGGGTGCCCCCTCCCCCATATATGAAGGAGTGGAGGAGGGGGCCGACCGGCCTCAAGGGGCGCACCCTAAGGAGGGGAATCCTACTCCAAGTAGGAGTAGGTTCCCCCTTTCCTAGTCCAACTAGGAGGGGAAGGAAGGAGGGGAAGGAGAGAAGGAAAGGGGGGGCCCTTAGTCCAATTCGGTTTGGGCTGGGGGGGGGGCGCCTCACCTTGGCCTGCCTACTCTCTTCCACCACTTGGCCCATGAGGCCCAATAACCCCCCGGGGTGTTCCGATAACCCCCGGTACTCTGGTTTTATCCGGAACTTCTCCGGAACACTTCCCGTGTCCGAACATAGCTGTCCAATATATCAAGCTTTATGTCTCGACCATTTCGAGACTCCTCGTCATGTCCGTGATCACATCTGGGACTCCGAACAACATTCGGTACATCATATCACATAAACTCATAATACCAATCGTCATCAAACTTTAAGCGTGCGGACCCTACGGGTTCAAGAACTATGTAGACATGACCGAGACACGTCTCCGGTCAATAAACAATAGCGGAACCTGGATGCTCATATTGGTTCCTACATATTCTATGAAGATCCTTATCGGTCAAACCGCATAACAACATACGTTGTTCCCTTTGTCATCGGTATGTTACTTGCCCGAGATTCGATCGTCGGTATCACCATAGCTAGTTCAATCTAGTTACCGGCAAGTCTCTTTACTCGTTCCGTAATACTTCATCCCGCAACTAACTCATTAGTCACAATGCTTGCAAGGCTTATAGTGATGAGTATTACCGAGAGGGCCCAGAGATACCTCTCCAAAACACGGAGTGACAAATCCTACTCTCGATCTATGCCAACCCAACAAACACCTTCGGAGACACCTGTGGAGCACCTTTATAATCACCCATTTACGTTGTGACGTTTGGTAGCACACAAAGTGTTCCTCCGGTATTCGGGAGTTGCATAATCTCATAGTCTAAGGAACTTGTATAAGTCATGAAGAAAGCAGTAGCAATGAAACTATAACGATCATAATGCTAAGCTAACGGATGGGTCATGTCCATCACATCATTCTCCTAATGATGTGATCCCATTCATCAAATGACAACACATGTCTATGGTTAGGAAACATAACCATCTTTGATTAACGAGCTAGTCAAAGTAGAGGCATACTAGGGACTATATGTTTTGTCTATGTATTCACACATGTACTAAGTTTCCAGTTAATACAATTATAGCATGAATATGAAACATTTATGAGTTAAGGAAATAAATAATAACTTTATTATTGCCTCTAGGGCAATATTTCGTTCAGTCTCCCACTTGCACAAGAGTCAATAATCTAGATTACATAGTAATGATTCTAACACCCATGGAGCTTTGGTGCTGATCATGTTTTGCTCGTGGAAGAGGCTTAGTCAATGGGTCTGCAACATTCAGATCCGTGTGTATCTTGCAAATATCTATGTCCCCTTCCGACACTTGATGACGGATGGAATTAAAGCGTCTCTTGATGTGCTTGGTTCTCTTGTGAAATCTGGATTCCTTTGCCAAGGCAATTGCACCAGTATTGTCACAAAGTATTTTTATTGGACTTGATGCACTAGGTATGACACCTAGATCGGATATGAACTGCTTCATCCAAACTCCTTCATTTGCTGCTTTTGAAGCAACAATGTACTCCGCTTCACACGTAAATCCCGCCACAACGCTCTGCTTGGAACTACACCAACTGACAGCTCCTCCATTCAATAAAAATATGTCTCTTGTTTGCAAGTTAGAGTCATCTGGATCAGTGTCAAAGCTTGCATAAACATAACCGTTTACGACGAGCTCTTTTTCACCTCCATAAATGAGAAACATTTCCTTAGTACTTTTCAGGTATTTTAGGATGTTCTTGATCGCTGTCCAGTGCTCCACTCTGGGATTACTTTGGTACCTCCCTGCTAGGCTTATAGCAAGGCACACATCTGGTCTGGTACACAACATTGCATACATGATAGAACCTATGGCTGAAGCTTAGGGAATGACTTCCATTTTCTCTCTATCTTCTGTAGTGGTCCGGCATTGAGTCTGACTCAACTTCACACCTTGTAAAATAGGCAAGAACCCTTTCTTGGACTGATCCATTTTGAACTTCTTTAGAACTTTATCAAGGTATGTGCTTTGTGAAAGTCCAATTAAGCGTCTTGATCTATCTCTATAGATCTTGATGCCCAATATGTAAGCAGCTTCTCCGAGGTCTTCCATAGAAAAACTCTTATTCAGGTATCCCTTTATGCTATCCAGAATATCTATATAGTTTCCAATCAACAATATGTCATCCACGCATAATATCAGAAATGCTATAGAGCTCCCACTCACTTTCTTGTAAATACATGCTTCTCCAAAAGTTTGTATATAACCATATGCTTTGATCACACTATCAAAGCATTTATTCAAACTCCGAGAGGCTTGCACCAGTCCATAAATGGATTGCTGGAGCTTGCACACTATGTTAGCACCCTTTGGATCGACAAAACCTTCTGGTTGCATCATATACAACTCTTCTTCCAGAAATCCATTCAGGAATACAATTTTTACACCCATTTGCCAAATTTCATAATCATAAAATGCAGCAATTGCTAACATGATTCGGACAGACTTAAGCATCACTACGAGTGAGAAAGTCTCATCGTAGTCAACTCCTTGAACTTCTCAAAAACCTTTTGCAAGAAGTGGAGCTTTGTAAATAGTAATATTACCGCCTGCGTAGGTCTTCTTCTTAAAGATCCATTTATTTTCTATGGCTTGCCGATCATTGGGCAAGTCCACCAAAGTCCACACTTTGTTCTCATACATGGATCCCATCTCAGATTTAATGGCCTGAAGCCATTTTGGGGAATCTGGGCTCATCATCGCTTCATCATAGTTCGTAGGTTCATCATGGTCTAGTAACATGACTTTCAGAACAGGATTACCGTACCACTCTAGCGCTGATCTTACTCTGGAAGACCTATGAGGTTTGGTAGAAACTTGATCTGAAGCTTCATGATCATTATCATTAGCTTCCTCACTAATTGGTGTAGGAATCACAGGAAATGATTTTTGAGATGAACTACTTTCCAATAAGGGAGAAGGTACAATTACCTCATCAAGTTCTACATTCACTAGTAGAAAAAGGGTCAAATGTGAAGCACATTAGTGCCGGTTTGTAAAAAAACCGGCACTAATGTGATCAATAGTGCCGGTTCGTGGCTGCGACCAATAGTACCAGTTCGTGTTGAGCCTTTAGTACCGGTTCGTGCCACGAACCGGTACTAAAGGGGTAGTGGCAGGCTGGCGTCAGGCCGGGTCCCCACGAGCCCCTTTAGTACCGGTTTGTGTTACCAACCGGTACTAAAGGTCTAACCTATAGTACCGGTTCGTGCCACGAACCGGTACTAAAGGGGACAAGCCTTTAGTACCGGTTCGTGCCACGAACCGGTACTAAAGGGGCCAATTTTCAAACTCTACCCCCCCGGTGTATCGCCATTTCAGTTTTGAAAAAATCAAAAGAAAATGATAAAAACTTCAAAAAATAAAATCCTTCAAGAGGTAGTTATATTACTATATCTACTAGTTAGGAAAATTTGAAAACTTAAATTTGGACATGTTTTGCAAAAAGTGTAGGGAAAATGTAAAACGGCTATAACTTTTGCATACGATGTCGGAAAAAAACGTATAATATATCAAAAAATTCAGCACGAAAATCCGCATCCGATGGAGACCGCCTACGGCCTGTTTGGAATTTTTTAGAATCCTCAAATTCGAAAAGGAAAAAAAGATATGGTCAAATTTCAGTTTTTTTAAAAATTTTTGATTAAATTTGGTCAAACTACTTATTCAAGAAGTATTAATGTTACTACATAATTATTCAAGAATATTAGTGTTATTAAATAATTATTTCAATTTTTTGAATTTTGGTCAAACTATGGTCAAATTATGGTCAAACTTATTCAAGAAATATTAGCGTTACTAAATAATTACTATTTTTTTAGAATAATAGTTTCAAACTCAAACGGTGAAATGTGTGACTTCATGCTCAAGCTAAACTCCTGAGGGTTAATAGGATTGACATCTTACTATTGTCAGGAAAAGAACAAGTGCAGACTCGGAAACGAAGGAGAATAGACCCCGAAAGTTAAGCGTGCTCGGGCTGGAGTAGTGAGAGGGATGGGTGACCGGTCGGGAAGTTAGATGATTTGGAATGAGTGATCCACACTTGAGCAGTTAAGAGAGGTGATTAGAGACTAAATCATCAAATAATTCAAAAAAATTAATAATAAAAAAAAATCAAATTTTTTTTTCAAAATTTTCAAAAAAAAAACCTTTAGTACCGGTTGGTTCCCCCATACTAGGGCGCGAACTCACGCCACGTGGTGGCACTTTAGCGCCGGTTCGTGCCGAACCGGTACTAAAGGGGGGGGGGGCTTTAGTGCCCACACTTTAGTGCCGGTTACATAACCGGCACTAAAGGCCCTTACAAACCGGTTTTAAAGCTCCGTTTTCTACTAGTGATTTCTCCCACTCACTTCTTTCGAGAGTAACTCCTTCTCTAGAAAGGATCCATTCTTAGCAACAAAGATTTTGCCTTCGGATCTGTGATAGAAGGTGTACCCAACAGTTTCCTTTGGGTATCTAATTTGGGCTCGAGCTTATCAAGTTTAAGCTTTTTTCATAAGCATCGCAGCCCCAAACTTTAAGAAACGACAACTTTGGTTTCTTGCCAAACCATAGTTCATAAGGCGTCGTCTCAATGGATTTGTGTCCTATTTAAAGTGAATGCAGCCGTCTCACGATTTTTCGTCCAGTGTGTTGTTTTAACCTTCAACAAGGGCCGGGCCTAGCCACACTTGATTCAACTAAAGTTGGAGAAACAGACACCCGCCATCCACCTTTGTGCATAAGCACGTCGGTAGAACCAGTCTCATGAATGCAGTCATGTAATGTCGGTCCGGGCTGCTTCATCCAACAATACCGCCGAATCAAAGTATGACATGCTGGTAAGCAGTATGACTATTATCACCCACAACTCTTTGTGTTCTACTCGTGCATATAACATCTATGCATAGACCTGGCTCGGATGCCACTGTTGGGGAACACTGCAATTTCAAAAAAATCCTACGATCACACAAGGTCTATCTAGGTGATGCATAGCAACGGGGGAGAGTGTGTCGACGTACCCTCGTAGACCGAAAACGGAAGCGTTATGTAACGCGGTTGATGTAGTCGAATGTCTTCGCGATCCAACTGATCAAGTATCGAACGCACGACACCTCCGCGATCTGCACACGTTCAGCTCAGTGATGTCCCTCGAACTGTAGATCCAGCTGAGGCCGAGGGAGAGTTCCGTCAGGATGACGACATGGTGACGGTGGTGATGAAGTTACCGGCGCAGGGCTTCGCCTAAGCACTACGACGATATGACCGAGGTGGAAATCTGTGGAGGGGGACACCGCACACGGCTAAAAGATCAACTTGATCAACTTATGTGTCTATGGGGTGCCCCCTCCCCGTATATAAAGGAGTGGAGGAGGGGGCCAGCCGGCCTCAAGGGGCGAGGGGGGAATCCTACTCCAATTAGGAGTAGGTCCCCCCTTTCCTACTCCAACTAGGAGGGGAAGGAAGGAGGGGAAGGAGAGAAGGAAAGGGGGCCCCCTTAGACCAATTCGGTTTGGGATGGGGGGGGGGCACACCTTGTCCTGCCTCCTCTCTTCCACCACTTGGCCCATGAGGCCCAATAACCCCCTGGGGGGTTCTGGTAACCCCCCGGTACTCCGATTTTATCCGAAACTTCTCCGGAAAACTTTCGGTGTCCGAACATAGCTATCCAATATATCAAACTTTATGTCTCGACCATTTCGAGACTCCTCATCATGACTGTGATCACATCTGGGACTTCGAACAACCTTCGGTACATCATATCACATAAACTCATAATACTAATCGTCATTGAACATTAAGCGTGCGGACTCTATGGGTTCGAGAACTATGTAGACATGACCAAGAAACGTCTTCGGTCAGTAACCAATACCGGAACTTGGATTCTCATATTGGTTCCTACATATTCTACGAAGATCCTTATCGGTCAAACCGCATAACAACATATGTTGTTCCCTTTGTCATCGGTATGTTACTTGCCCGAGATTTGATCATCGGTATCACCATACCTAGTTCAATCTCGTTACCGGCAAGTCTCTTTACTCGTTCTGTAATACTTCATCCTGCAACTAACTCATTAATCACAATGCTTGCAAGGCTTATAGTGATGAGTATTACCGACAGGAACCACAAACACCTCTCCGAAATACGGAGTGACAAATCCTAATCTCGATCTATGACAACCCAACAAACACCTTCGGAGACACCTATAGAGCACCTTTATATTCACCAATTTACGTTGTGACGTTTGGTAGCACACAAAGTGTTCCTCCGGTATTCAGGAGTTGCATAATCTCATAGTCTGAGGAACTTGTATAAGTCATGAAGAAAGCAATAGAAATTAAACTGTAACGATCATAATGCTAAGCTAACGGATGGGTCATGTCCATCACATCATTATCCTAATGATGTGATCCCATTCATCAAATGACAACACATGTCTATGGTTAGGAAACATAACCATATTTAATTAATGAGCTAGTCAAAGTAGAGGCATACTAGGGACTATATGTTTTGTCTATGTATTCACACATGTACTAAGTTTCCGGTTAATAAAATTATATCATGAATAATAAACATTTATGAATTAAGGAAATAAATAATAACTTTATTATTGCCTCTAGGGCATATTTCGTTCAGTCTCCCACTTGCACTAGAGTCAATAATCTAGATTACATAGTAATGATTCTAACACCCATGGAGCTTTGGTGCTGATCATAATTTGCTCGTGGAAGAGGCTTAGTCAACGGGTCTGCAACATTCAGATCCGTGTGTGATACGTCTCCAACGTATCTACTTTTCCAAACACTTTTTCCCTTGGTTTGGACTCTAACTTGCATGATTTGAATGAAACTAACCCGGACTGACGCTGTTTTCAGCAGAACTGCCATGATGTTGTTTTATGTGTAGAAAAGAAAAGTTCTCGGAATGTCCTGGAAATCCATGGAGGCACTTTTCAGAATTAATAAGAATTTTTGGCGAAAGAAACAAGGCCAGGGGCCCCCCTAGACCTCCTCTGACCTCAACTCCAACTCCATATGTACCGTCTCGGGGAGAAAAAAAATCAAGGAGAAAGTTTCATCGTGTTTCACAACACGGAGCCGCCGCCAAGCCCTAATCTCTCTCGAGAGGGCTGACCTGGAGTCCGTTTGGGGCTAAAGAGAGGGGGATTCGTCGCTATCGTCATCATCAACCATCCTCCATCACCAATTTCATGATGCTCACTGTCGTGCGTGAGTAATTCCATCGTAGGCTTGCTGGAAGGTGATGGGTTGGATGAGATTTACCATGTAATCAAGTTAGTTTTGTTAGGGTTTGATCCCTAGTATCCACTATGTTCTCCGATTGATGTTGCTATGAATTTTCTATGCTTAATGCTTGTCACTAGTGCCAGAGTGCCATGATTTCAGATCTGAACCTATTATGTTTTCATGAATATATGTGTGTTCTTGATCCTATCTTGAAAGTCTATAGTCACCTATTATGTGTTATAATCCGACAACCCCGAAGTGATAATAATCGGGATACTTCTCGGTGATGACTGTAGTTTGAGGAGTTCATGTGTTCACTATGTGTTAATGCTTTGGTCCGGTTCTCTATTAAAAGGAGGCCTTAATATCCCTTAGTTTCCACTAGGACCCCGCTGCCACGGGATGGTAGGACAAAAGATGTCATGCAAGTTCTTTTCCATAAGCACGTATGACTATTTACAGAATACATGCCTACATTACATTGATGAATTGGAGCTAGTTCTATATCACCCTATGTTATAACTCTTGCAGGAGGAATCGCATCCGGCATAATTATCCATCACTGATCCATTGCCTAGGAACTTTTCATATATTGTTCTTCGCTTATTTACTTTTCTGTTGCTACTATTACAACTACTACAAAAACCCAAAAACATTTATCTTTTCTGTTGCTACTGTTACCATTACTATCATACCACTCTTGCTACTAAATACTTTGCTGCAGATACTAAGTTATCCAGGTGTGGTTGAATTGACAACTCAACTTCTAATACTCAAGTATATTCTTTGGCCCCCCTTGTGTCAAATCAATAAATTTGGGTTGTACTTCACCCTCGAAAGCTGTTGCGATCCCCTACACTTGTGGGTTATCAAAACTAATTTCTGGTGCCGTTGCCGGGGAGCATAGCTCTATTCTCTGAGTCACTTGGGATTTATATCTGTTGATCACTATGAAGAACTTGAAAGACGCTAAGACCAAGATTTTGCCCTCAACTACGATGGGAGGTAAGGAACTGCCATCTAGCTCTGCACTAGATTCTCCTTCCGTTATTAGTAAGCTTGCGACACCTAAACCTACTACTGCTATGAATTCTGATATGTCGCATGTTATCGATGATGCCACTTCTGCTTTGCATGATACTTATGATGAAACTACTTCTGTGCGTGATACTACTTTGCCATTAGATTAATTTCTAGATGAATAACTTGCTAGAGTTAGGGGGAATGAAAATATTGAAGAACCTATTATTGATGATAGTGATGAGGAACATACCCCCAATGATTATGTATTACCTGTTGTTCCTAAGGGTTATGTTATAAACAAAGAAGCTGCTGAAGCTATTCTTGCTTGCAATGATAGAAATGATCTTAAGAAATTATTAGCTAAATGGAAGCATCAATCTCTTAATGCTAATATGAAACCTGATCCTACTTTTGCTACTTCACCTAGCTGTGTTACTGATAAGGATTATGAATTCTCTGTTGATCCTGATATTATTACTTTAGTTGAATCTGATCGTTTTTATGGCCTTGAATCTGAAACTGTTGTGGCACATCTTACCAAGTTGAATGATATAGCCACTCTATTCACTCATGATGAGAAGTCTCGCTATTTATATATCCTTAAGATATTTCCGTTCTCACTAAAGGGTGATGCTAAGACTTGGTATAATTCTCTTGCTCCTGGTTGTGTGCGTAGTCCCCAGGATATGATTTATTACTTCTCTGCTAAATATTTCCCTGCTCATAAAAAACAAGCTGCCTTGCGGGAAATATATAATTTTGTGCAATTCAAAGAAGAGAGTCTCCCACAAGCTTGGGGGAGGCTTCTCCGGTTGCTTTATGCTTTGCCTGATCATCATCTTAAGAAAAATGAAATACTTGATATCTTTTATAATGGACTAATCGATGCTTCCAAGGACCACTTGGATAGTTGTGCTGGTTGTGTTTTCAGGGAAAGAACAGTCGATGAAGCTGAAATTCTATTGAATAATATGTTGACTAATGAAAATAATTGGACTCTTCCTGAGCCAATTCCTGAAGTAATTCCTGAACCAATTGAGCCAACTCCTGAGCCTATTCCTAAACCCACTCCAAAGAAGAGAGGTGTTCTATTTCTCAGTCCTGAAGATATGCAAGAGGCAAAGAAATCAATGAAAGAAAAAGGTATTAAAGCTGAAGATGTTAAGAATTTACCTCCTATTGAAGAAATACATGGTCTGAATATACCGCCTGAAGAACCACATTGTTTTGATAACCCGACACAGGTAGTAAAGGTAAATTCTCTCTATAGATACAATAAAGTGAAAATACCCTCTACTAAATTTCATAGCCCATGCTTTGATGAATTTGATGACTTTATGGCTAGACAAGAAAGTTTTAATGCTTATGTTGGTTGAGAGTTAAAGAATAATGCTTTCGAGATAGGACACGTAGGTGATAATCTGGCTAGAGCTAAAGATGAACTTCACCGCGTTAGCAAATATGCTTCTATGGTTGCTACTCAAGCTGAGCAAGTGCTCAAAGCTCAAAATGATTTGCTTGATGAGTTGAATAATAAAAATGACTTTGCTGTTAGAGTGGCTACTAGAACTGGTAGAATGACTCAGGAACCTTTGTATCCTGAAGGCCACCCTAAGAGAATCGAGCAAGATTCTCAGAGAAAAAATCTAGATGTTCCTAGTTCTTCTAAGAAGAAGAAGAAAAAGAAGAATGATAGGACTTTGCAAACTTCTAGTGAACCTATTGTAGACACACCTGAGAATCCCAATGATATTTCTATTTCTGATGCTGAAACACAATTAGGTGATGAACATGAACCTAGTAATAATGTTAATGATAATGTTCATGTTGGTGCTCAACCTAGCAAAGATAATGATGTAGAGATTGAACCTGCTGTTGATCTTGATAACCCACAATCAAAGAATCAACGTTATGATAAGAAAGATTTTGTTGCTAGGAAGCACGGTAAAGAAAGAGAACCATGGGTTCAGAAACCCATGCCCTTTCCTCCTAAACCATCCAAGTCAAAGGATGATGAGGATTTTGAGCGCTTTGCTGAAATGATTAGACCTATTTTCTGACGTATGCGCTTAACTGATATGCTTAAAGTAAATCCTTATGCTAAATATATGAAGGATATCATCACAAATAAAAGAAAGATACCGAAAGCTGAAATTTCCACCATGCTTGCTAATTACACTTTTAAGGGTGGAATACCAATGAAACTTGGAGATCCGGGTGTACCAACTATACCATGCTCCATTAAAAGAAATTATGTTAGAACTGCTTTATGTGATCTTGGAGCCGGTGTTAGTGTTATGCCTCTCTCTTTATATTGTAGACTTGAATTGAATAAGTTGACACCTACTGAAATATCTTTGCAAATGGCTGATAAATCAACTGCTATACCTGTCGGTATTTGTGAGGATGTGCCTGTTGTGGTTGCAAATGTCACTATCTTAACAGGCTTTGTTATTCTTGATATTCCCGAGGACGATAGTATGTCTATTATCCTTGGTAGACCTTTTCTTAACACTGCAGGGGCTGTTATTGATTGCAACAAAGGCAATGTCACTTTTCATGTTAATGGTATTGATCATATGGTACACTTTCCGAGGAAACAATCTCAAGTTCATAGCATTAATTCTATTGAAAAAGTTCCAACTATCATTTTTGGGGGGTTTGAATTTCCTCTCCCTACTGTCAAGAAAAAGTATGATATTCTTATTGTTGGGGATTTTCATATCCCCGTTGAGGTAACTTAGTGTTATTCAAAATTTCTCCGGTTCTGTGTTATTCGGAATGAGTTTGATAACAAGACTTGATCAACCTTGTTAGTGGATTCATTTTGATGATCACGAGATGGATGAAACTAGAAGGCACAGCCTTTTGTACCCTCCTTTTACTTTCTGTTATTTAGAATAAATATAGAAAAAATAGTATTATCTGTCTGTTTTCTGATTTATCCGTGCAATAAAAAATAGCTCGAAAATAAAAGTGCTCCAATGCCCTCCAAATTTAGTATGATTTTTTCTGGAATATTTGAGGATTTTAGGCACTGAAAACACTGCAGGAGGGCCAAGCACCAGGACACGAGAGAGGAGGGCGCCCCCCCTGTAGGGCGCGCCCCCTATCTCGTGGGCCCCTGGTGACTCCCCTCCACTTATGCCAGCACCCACACACTCCATCTTCTAGCCAAAAAAATCCCCCTCTAGCTCAAGCCCGAGTTCTAGTTCGTTTTGCTGCGATTTTTGATCTCTTAGCTCAAAGCTCCATTTGCAAAACTGCTTTGGGAAATTGTTGCTTGGTATGTGACTCCTCGATTGGTCCAATTAGTTTTTTTTCTAGTGCTTTATTCATTGCAAATCCTTGCTGCCTTCGTGACCCTGTTCTTGAGCTTGCATGTTAAAATTTTGAGGTCCCAAGCAATTCCAATGCATGATATAGGCTCTAGGCACTTGTAGGAGTAGTTGCTATCAATCTTGTTTAGTTTTATGCACTCTTATTTTGAAGTTACTAAAATTTCAGAAATTTTCAGAAAAAGAAATATGCTTAGGAGAATGTACCAAGGTGGCTCCTTGGCAAAGAAAGGGCCAATGATTGCTATACAAGAGCAAGACGTTAAATTGCCGAGGGATGCATATGTACGGGCTTGTGAGTGGCCATCAGATGATTTTGTGGTCGAAGCAGGCTTTAAGGAGGAATTTGACGCGTATGTGCGTAATGCCGAGCTGGAGGACTTCTTACAAGATAAGTGTCCTCAATATTATCATTTGACTGATTCCTTTGTGCGGAGGTTCGAATATATTTCTTCGCGTAATTCTCCTATTGTTATGTTTGATATTTATGATACATCTTCAACCATGGATTTAGAGGATTTCACAACTGCTTGCAAACTCCCTTAGTGGGGTAATTTCAATGATCCTCGCAAATCTGAATTTAGAGTTTTTCTTGCTAGTATTACTGTGGGAGAATCTAGGGACGTAGCACAAGCTACCATAGGGAGCATTCATTTTCCTGCTATACATTACTTTTCTCTCTTTATTGGTAAATGCATTAACGGTAAGGACGAAGCAAGTCACTTGTGTGCCCCTGATCTTTGTGTCCTCAAGAGTGTCGTGTCTCGTTACAGAGGTTATAACTTGGGGGCAATAGTTGCATGTAGGCTGCATAATAATAGTAAAAAGGGATTTTTTTGGAGGAATTTATGCAACCCGTGTGGCAAATTTTCTTAATATAGCTCCACGAGAGGGGGATATGATTGTACCTCCTGTTTATTTAGATAAAGAAGCTATGTTTGATCATCAATTTCTTGAGAGGAATGAACAATTCCTCCATCATCGACTAATCTATGATAGACGCAACATCGTCGCTGTCACTCTTCCTGCTCCCTACCTTTTTCATTATCAGGCAAGAGGAGGATATGTTATCACCAGGGAAGAAGCCACTGAATATGAGAGGGGAATGGAGGCAGCTCGCCAACACGCTGCTGCCCAGGAGGCCGTTGCCTCCGCATCTTAGTACAATCCCAGTTTCACTTATGGATATCAGCCAGGCGGTCCTTGGTATTAAACCAACTTAGGCCAAAAGCCTAAGCTTGGGGGAGTATGTATTTCTCACTGACTTTACATTCATTTTCACACACTAGTCATCGGTGCCCATACTCTTTCATTGTATTATCCATGTTAGTTTAAATCTCCTTTTCTAGTTTTCTTCTTGTGTGTTTGATAAACCTTAAGAAAAACCAAAAAAAATTAGTTAGTTTAATTTCCTTGCTTGTAGTAGAAATTAAAATGAAAACCCAAAAAGATTTCTCGTTCTTCTTTTACTTGTTGGGAGCTTTCCCTTGTGAATAGTTTTTATTTTCTTTTCTTTCTTCTGGGGGTCGAGAAGACCATATTGAAAAATGCTTAGTCGCTCTCATATGCATGATTGATTATTTATATTTAGAGCCCATATTACCTGTCTTCTCTCTTGAGTTGAATGCTTGTAGATTCCAGCTTAGTCCAATGCATATACACTCTTATTATTATACACTTCGTTCGGTCGTGTGAGTGAAAGGCAATAATGATGATATATGATGGACTTATTGGGATGAGAAAAGATGGTATGAACTCGACCTCTCTTGTTTTTGTAAATATGATGATTCATCGTTCCTGAGTCAGCTATTATGAAGTAAACATATTTGCAATGACATTTAGAGATTATACTTGCTTGTGCCATGCTTGATTAGCTATGAGTTATAATGGTTTACCTTCCATGCCAACATGCTATTAGAATGATTATGATGTGATATGATGGGATGGTATCCTCCTTTGAATGAATTGAGTGACTCGACTTGGCACATGTTCACGCATGTAGTTGAATCAAATCAACATAGCCTTCACGATATTTATGTTCATGGTGGATTATATCCTACTCATGCGTGTATCCCATATGAATTAATTTTAATGCATGCTTACGACTGTTGTCGCTCTCTCAGTTGGTCGCTTCCCAGTCTTTTGCTAGCCTTCACCTGTACTAAGCGAGAATACTGCTTGTGCATCCAAACTCCTTAAACCCCAAAGTTGTTCCATATGAGTCCACTATACCTTCCTATATGCGGTATCTACCTGCCGTTCCAAGTAAATTTGTATGTGCCAAACTCCAAACCTTCAAATGAAATTTTGTTTTGCATGCTCGAGCAGCTCATGTTACAACTAGTGCTGTCTATATCTTCCATGCTGGGTGTGTTATTCTCAGAGGAGTGGACTCAGTCCTCATTCACGAGAAAGGGCCGGTAACTGGGATGCCCAGTCCCATGATCCAAAAAGATCAAAGCAAATCAAAATAATTAGACAAAACTCCCCCAGGGCTATTGTATGTTGGAGGCACTCGTTGTTTCGAGCAAGCCATGGATTGATGCTTGTAGGTGGTTGGGGGAGTATAAACCTTTACCATTCTGTTTGGGAACTGCCTATAATGCATGTAGTATGGAAGATACAGCCATCTCATAGGTGTTGTGTTGACAGCGAAAGTATGCCGCTCAAAATGTTATTCAATCTCTATTTTAAAATCGAGCTCTGGCACCTCTACAAATCCCTGCTTCCCTCTACGAAGGGCCTATCTATTTAATTTTATGTTGAGTCATCATCCTTCTTATTAAAAAGCACCCGCTGGAGAGCACACTATCATTTGCATTAATTATTACTGGTTTATATTGGGTATGACTTGACTGGATCTCTTTTACCATGAATTACAATGTTTAGTCAGTCCTTGATCTTTAAAGGTGCTCTGCATTTATGTTCTGCGGTCTCAGAAAGGGCTAGCGAGATACCATTTTGTTATATCATGTTATGATTATTTTGAGAAAGTGTTGTCATCCGAGTTTTATTATTATGACTCGCTAGCTGATTATGCTATTGATATGAGTAATTGTGAGACCCATGTGTTATTGTGAGTATGGTTAGTTCATAATATTTGCTGAAACTTGAATGCTGGCTTCTTATGTTTACAACAACAAGTGCAAACATAGTTTGTAAAAGTTTTTCTCTATCACTTTCAGTTTGTCAACTGAATTTCTTGAGGACAAGCAAAGGTTTAAGCTTGGGGGAGATGATACGTCTCCAACGTATCTACTTTTCCAAACACTTTTGCCCTTGTTTTGGACTCTAACTTGCATGATTTGAATGAAACTAACCCGGACTGACGCTCTTTTCAGCAGAACTGCCATGATGTTTTTTTATGTGTAGAAAAGAAAAGTTCTCGGAATGTCCTGGAAATCCACGGAGGCACTTTTCAGAATAAATAAGAATTTTTGGTGAAAGAATCAAGACCAGGGTTCCCCTTGGACCTCCTCCGACCTCAACTCCAACTCCATATATACCGTCTCGGGGAGAAAAAAATCAAGGAAAAAGTTTCATCGCGTTTCAATACACGAAGCCGCCGCCAAGCCCTAATCTCTCTCGGGAGGGCTGATCTGGGGTCCGTTCGGCGCTCCGGAGAAGGGGATTCGTCGCCGTCGTCATCATCAACCATCCTCCATCACCAATTTCATGATGCTCACCGCCGTGCGTGAGTAATTCCATCATAGGCTTGCTGGACGGTGATGGGTTGGATGAGATTTACCATGTAATCAAGTTAGTTTTGTTAGGGTTTGATCCCTAGTATCCACTATGTTCTGAGATTGATGTTGCTATAACTTTGCTATGCTTAATGCTTGTCACTAGGGCCTGAGTGCCATGATTTCAGATCTGAACCTATTATGTTTTCATGAATATATGTGTGTTCTTGATCCTATCTTGCAATTCTATAGTCACCTATTATGTTTTATGATCCAACAACCCCGAAGTGACAATAATCGGGATACTTCTCGGTGATGACCGTAGTTTGAGGAGTTCATGTATTCACTATTTGTTAATGCTTTGGTCCGGTTCTCTATTAAGAGGAGGCCTTAATATCCCTTAGTTTCCACTAGGACCCCGCTGCCACGGGAGGGTAGGACAAAAGATGTCATGCAAGTTCTTTTCCATAAGCACGTATGACTATTTACGGAATACATGCCTACATTACATTGATGAATTGGAGCTAGTTCTATATCACCCTATGTTATAACTATTGCATGAGGAATCACATCCGCCATAATTATCCATCACTGATCCATTGCCTACGAACTTTTCATATATTGTTCTTCGCTTATTTACTTTTCCGTTGCTACTGTTACAACTACTACAAAAACCCAAAAACATTTATCTTTTCTGTTGCTACTGTTACCATTACTATCATACCACTCTTGCTACTAAATACTTTGCTGCAGATACTAAGTTATCGAGGTGTGGTTGAATTGACAACTCAACTGCTAATACTCAAGAATATTCTTTGGCTCCCCTTGTGTCGAATCAATAAATTTGGGTTGTACTTCACCCTCGAAAGTTGTTGCGATCCCCTACACTTGTGGGTTATCAGTGTGTATATCTTGCAAATCTCTATGTCCCCTTCCGACACTTGATGACGGATGGAATTGAAGGGCCTCTTGTTGTGCTTGGTTCTCTTGTGAAATCTGGATTCCTTTGCCAAGGCAATTGCACCAGTATTGTCACAAAATATTTTCATTGGAATTGATGCACTAGGTATGACACCTAGATCGGATATGAACTCCTTCATCCAAACTCATTCATTTGCTGCTTCTGAAGAAACAATGTACTCCGCTTCACATGTAAATCCCGCCACGACACTCTGCTTGGAATGCATCAACTGACAGCTCCTCCATTCAATAAAAATACATATCCGGTTTGTGACTTAGAGTCATCCGGATCAGTGTCAAAGCTTGCATCAATGCAACCATTTACGACTAGCTCTTTTTCACCTCCATAAACGAGAAACATTTCCTTAGTACTTTTCAGGTATTTTAGGATTTTCTTGACCGCTATCCGGTGCTCCACTCCGGGATTATTTTGGTACCTCCCTGCTATGCTTATAGCAAGGCACACATCTGGTCTGGTACACAACATTGCATACATGATAGAACCTATGGCTGAAGCATAGGGAATGACTTTCATTTTCTCTCTATCTTCTGCAGTGGTCGAGCATTAAGTCTGACTCAACTTCACACCTTGTAAAACAGGCAAGAACCCTTTCTTCGACTGATCCATTTTGAACTTCTTCAAAACTTTATCAAGGTATGTGGTTTGTGAAAGTCCAATTAAGCGTCTTGATCTATCTCTATAGATCTTGATGCCCAATAGGTAAGCAGCTTCTCTAAGGTCTTTCATAGAAAAACTCTTATTCAGGTATCCCTTTATGCTATCCAGAATTCTATATCATTTCCAATCAACAATATGTCATCCACATATAATATCAGAAATTCTATAGAGCTCCCACTCACTTTCTTGTAAATACATGCTTCTCCAAAAGTTTGTATAAAACCATATGCTTTGATCACACTATCAAAGCGTTTATTCCAACTCCAAGAGGCTTGCACCAGTCCATAAATGGATCGCTGGAGCTTGCACACTATGTTAGCACCCTTTGGATCAACAAAACCTTCTGGTTTCATCATATACAACTCTTCTTCCAGAAATCCATTCAGGAATACAGTTTTTACATCCATTTGCCAAATTTCATAATCATAAAATGCAACAATTGCTAACATGATTCGGACAGACTTAAGTATCACTACGGGTGAGAAAGTCTCATCGTAGTCAACTCCTTGAAGTTGTCAAACACCATTTGCAAGAAGTCGAGCTTTGTAAACAGTAACATTACCGTCTGCGTCTGTCTTCTTCTTAAAGATCCATTTATTTTCTATGGCTTGCTGATCATTGGGGAAGTCCACCAAAGTCCACACTTGTTCTCATACATGGATCCCATCTCAGATTTCATGGCCTCAAGCCATTTCATGGAATCTGGGGTTATCATCGCTTCCTCATAGTTCGTAGGTTCATCAAGGTCTAGTAACATGACTTCCAGAACAAGATTACCGTACCACTTTGGTGCAGATCTTACTTTGGAAGACCTATGAGGTTCGGTAGTAACTTGATCTGAAGCTTCATTGATCATCATCATTAGCTTCCTCACTAATTGGTGTAGGAATCACAGGACCTGATTTCTGTGATGAACTACTTTCCAATAAGGGAGAAGGTACAATTACCTCATCAAGTTCTACTTTTCTCCTACTCATTTCTTTTGAGAGAAACTCCTTCTCTAGAAAGGATACATTCTTAGCAACAAAGATTTTTCCTTTGGATCTGTGATAGAAGGCGTACCCAACGGTTTCCTTTGGGTATCCTGTGAAGACACACTTCTCCAATTTGGGTTCGAGCTTATCAGGTTGAAGCTTTTTCACATAAGCATCGCAGCCCCATACTTTTAGAAACGACAACTTTGGTTTCTTGCCAAACCACAGTTCATAAGGCGTCGTCTCAATGGATTTTGATGGTGCCCTATTTAAAGTGAATGCAGTCGTCTCTAAAGCATAAACCCAAAACAATAGCGGTAAATCAGTAAGAGACATCATAGATCGCACCACATCCAACAAAGTACGGTTACGACGTTCGGACACACCATTTCGCTGTGGTATTCCAGGTGGCGTTAGTTGTGAAACTATCCCATATTGTCTCAAATGAAGACCATACTTGTAACTCAAATATTCCCCTCCACGATAAGATCGTAGAAACTTTATTTTCTTGTTACGATGATTTTCCACTTCACTCTGAAATTCTTTGAACTTTTCAAATGTTTCAACTTATGCTTCATCAAGTAGATATAACCATATCTTCTCAAATCATCTGTGAAGGTAAGAAAATAACGATACCCGCCACGAGCTTCAATACTCATTGGACCGCATAGATCGGTATGTATTATTTCCAACAAGTCAGTAGCTCGTTCCATTGTTCCGGAGAACAGAATTTTAGTCATCTTGCCCATGAGGCACGGTTCGCAAGCACCAAGTGATTCATAATCAAGTGATTCCAAAATTCCATCAGCATGGAGTTTCTTCATGCACTTTACACTGATATGACCCAAATGGCAGTGCCACAAATAATTTGCACCATCACTATTAACTTTGCATTTTTTGGCTTCAATACTATTAATATGTGTATCATCACTATCAAGATTCAATACAAATAGACCACTCAACAAGGGTGCATGACCATAAAAGATATTACTCATATAAATAGAACAATCATTATTCTCTGATTTAAATGAATAACCGTCTCGCATCAAACAAGCTCCAGATATAATTTTCATGCTCAACGCTGGCACAAAATAAAAATATTCAGGTCTAAAACTAATCCCGATGGTAGATGTCGAGGTAGCATGCCGACGGCGATCACGTCGACCTTGGAACCATTTCCCACGCACATCGTCACCCCATCCTTAGCCAATCTTCGTTTAATCTGTAGCCCCTGTTTTGAGTTGCAAATATGAGCAACAAAACCAGTATCAAATACCCAGGCGCTACTACGAGCATTATTAAGGTACACATCAATAACAAGTATATCAAATATACCTTTCACTTTGCCATCCTTCTTATCCGCCAAATACTTGGGGCAGTTTTGCTTCCAGTGACCATTCCCTTTGCAGTAGAAGCACTCAGTTTGAGGCTTAGGTCCAGACTTGGGTTTCTTCTCTTGAGCAGCAACCTTTTTGCTGTTCTTCTTGAAGTTCCCCTTCTTCCCTTTACCCTTTTTATTGAAACTAGTGGTCTTGTTGACCATCAACACTTGATGCTCCTTTTTGATTTCTACCTCCGCAGCCTTTAGCATCGCAAAGAGCTCGGGAATAGTCTTGTTCATCCCTTGCATATTATAATTCATCATGAAGCCTTTATAGCTTGGTGGCAGTTATTGAAGAACTCTGTCAATGACACTATCATGAGGAAGATTAACTCCCAGCCGAGTCAAGTGGTTATGGTACCCAGACATTCTGAGTATGTGTTCACTGACAGAACTATTCTCCTCCATTTACAGCTGTAGAACTTGTTGGAGACTTCATATCTCCCAACTCAGGCATTTGCTTGAAATATTAACTTCAACTCTTGGAACATCTCATATGCTCCATGACGTCCAAAACGTCTTTGAAATCCCGATTCTAAGCCGTAAAGCAGGGCACACTGAACTATCGAGTAGTCATGAACTTTGCTCTGCCAGATGTTCTTAATGCCATTAGTAGCATCTGTAGCAGGCCTGGCACCTAGCAGTGCTTCTAGGACGTAATTCTTCTGTGCACCAATGAAGATAATCCTCAAGTTACGGACCCAGTCCGTGTAGTTGGTGCCATCATCTTTCAACTTAGCTTTCTCCAGGAATGCATTAAAATTCAAAGGAATGGTAGCATGAGCCATTGATCTACAATAACATAGACATGCAAAATAACTCTTAGGACTAAGTTCTTGATAAAGTAAAGTTCAATTAATCATATTACATAAGAACTCCCACTTAGATAAACATCCCTCTAGTCATCTAAGTGATCACGTGATACAAATCAACTAAACCATGTCCGATCATCACGAGAGATGGAGTAGTTTTCAATGGTCAACATAACTATGTTGATCATATCTACTATATGATTCATGTTCGACCTTTCAGTCTCATTGTTCCGAGGCCAATATCTGCATATGCTAGGCTCGTCAAGTTTAACCCGAGTATTCCATGTGTGCAAAAATAGCTTGCACCTGTTGTATGTGAACGTAGAGCTTATCACACCCGATCATCACATGGTGTCTCGGCACAACGAACTGTAGCAACGGTGCATACTCAGGGAGAACACTTATACCTTGAAATTTAGTAAGGGATCATCTTATAATGCTACCGCCGTACTAAGCAAAATAAGATGCATAAAAGATAAACATCACATGCAATCAAAATATGTGACATGATATGGCCATCATCATCTTGTGCTCATGATCTCCATCACCGAAGCATCATCACTGGCGCGACACCTTTGATCTCCATCGTAGCATCGTTGTCGTCTCGCCAACTATTGTTACTACGACTATTGCTACCGCTTAGTGATAAAGTAAAACAATTACATGGCGATTGCATTGCATGCAATAAAGCAACAACCATATGTCTCCTGCCAGATGCTGATAACTTTGTTACAAAACATGATCATCTCATACAACAATTTATATTACATCATGCCTTGACCATATCACATCACCGCAAGCTCTGCAAAAACAAGTTGGACATCCTCTACTTTGTTGTTGCCAGTTTTACGTGGCTGCTACGGCCTTCTAGCAAGAACCGTTCTTACCTACACATCAAAACCACAACGATTTTTTGTCCAGTGTGCTGTTTAACCTTCAACAAGGACCGGGCGTAGCCACACTTGATTCAACTAAAGTTGGAGAAACAGACACCTGCCAGCCACCTTTGTGCATAAGCACGTCGATCGAACCAGTCTCATGAACGCGGTCATGTAATGTCGGTCCGGGCCGCTTCATCCAACAATACCGCCGAATCAATGTATGACATGCTGGTAAGCAGTATGACTATTATCGCCCACAACTCTTTGTGTTCTACTCGTGCATATAACATCTATGCATAGACCTGGCTCGAATGCCACTGTTGGGGAATGCTGTAATTTCAAAAACATTCCTACGATCACACAAGGTCTATCTAGGTGATGCATAGCAATGGGGGAGAGTGTGTCCATGTACCCTTGTAGACTAAAGGCAGAAGCGTTATGTAACGCGGTTGATGTAGTCGAACGTCTTCGCGATCCAACCGATCAAGTACCGAACGCACGGACCTCCGCGATCTGCACACGTTCAGCTTGGTGACGTCCCTCGAACTCTAGATCTAGATGAGGCCGAGGGAGAGTTCTGTCAGCACGATGGCGTGGTGACGGTGATGATGAAGTTAACGGCGTGGCGCTTCGCCTAAGCACTACAACGATATGACCGAGGTGGAAATCTATGGAGGGGGGCACCACACACGGCTAAAAGATCAACTTGATCAACTTGTGTGTCTATGGGGTTCCCCCCTCCCCCGTATATAAAGGAGTCGAGGAGGGAGCCGGGCGGCCTCAAGGGGCGCGCCCTAAGGGGGGAATCTTACTCCAAGTAGGTGTAGGTTCCCCCTTTCCTAGTCCAACTAGGAGGAGAAGGAAGGAGGGGAAGGAGAGAAGGAAACATGGAGCCCTTAGTCCAATTCGGTTTGGGCTAGGGGGGGGGGCGCCTCACCCTAGCTTGCCTCCTCTCTTCCACCACTTGGCCCATGAGGCCCAATAACCCCCCGGGGGGTTCCGGTAACCCCCCGGTACTCCGGTTTTATCCGAAACTTCTCCAGAACACTTCCGGTGTCCGAACATAGCTGTCCAATATATCAATCTTTGTGTCTCGACCATTTCGAGACTCCTCGTCATGTCGGTGATCACATCCGGGACTCCAAACAACCTTTGGTACATCATATCACATCAACTCATAATACCAATCGTCATCAAACGTTAAGCGCGTGGACCCTACGGGTTCGAGAACTATGTAGACATGACTGAGACACGTATTTGGTCAGTAACCAATAGCGGAACCTGGATGCTCATATTGGTTCCTACATATTCTACGAAGATCCTTATCGGTCAAACCGCATAACAACATACGTTGTTCCCTTTGTCATCGGCATGTTACTTGCCCAAGATTCGATCATCGGTATCACCATAACTAGTTCAATCTCGTTACCGGCAAGTCTCTTTAATCATTCCGTAATACTTCATCCTTCAACTAACTCATTAATCACAATGCTTGCAAGGATTGTAGTGATGAGTATTACCGAGAGGGCCCAGAGATACCTCTCCGAAACATGGAGTGACGAATCCTAATCTCGATCTATGCCAACCCAACAAACACCTTCAGAGACACCTTTAGAGCACCTTTATAATCACCCATTTACATTGAGATGTTTGGTAGCACACAAAGTGTTCCTCCGGTATTCGGGAGTTGCATAATCTCATAGTCTGAGGAACTTGTATAAGTCATGAAGAAAGCAGTACCAATGAAACTGTAACAATCATAATGCAAAGCTAACGGATGGGTCATGTCCATCACATCATTCTCCTAATGATGTGATCCCGTTCATCAAATGACAACACATTTCTATGGTCAGTAAACATAACCATCTTGATTAACGAGCTAGTCAAAGTAGAGGTATACTAGGGACTATATGTTTTGTCTATGTATTCACACATGTATTAAGTTTCCGGTTAATACAATTCTAGCATGAATAATAAACATTTATCATGAATTAAGGAAATAAATAATAACTTTATTATTGTCTCTAGGGCATATTTCCTTCACAACCTTGCCGGAGAATGGCATTGAATCCGCCTTTCCACTAGTCGCTTGCCCAGATCAATCACAACTAATGTCTCCCGCTCGCCAACACTGCTGTCCATCGACAAGACAACAACCGTTGATCATGCTTCTAAAGCAGTCTTCACAAACTGCACCATGTCATTGATAGCCCTACACTTACCATCCAAGGGAAGACTTATTTATTCACAACACCGTCACTGCCATGTAAAACACTGCCTAATAATAGGTCGCTCAAACCCTAACTACATGCCTACAATGCCATGCGCCTCTGAATTCTGCACACTGATTCAACCTTGCCGGAGAAAGGCGTTGTCGCAGCGCCCAAGGGGAGGGGGACTTATCCGTACATTTACCATCCAAGGGGATACTTATTTCTTCACAACGTCATTGCTCCCACGTAAAACAATGCCTAATGACACATCATCTCAAGCCCTAACTACAAGCCTACAATGCCGAAGCAGAGAGCGAGTATCCTATTGCCGCCGAAGTGCAAGCGAAGGGAGAGGGGACCAACGGCCTCACCTGGAAGATTGGAGATGCCGCCTATATGGCATTGCTCGTCGGGAGAGAGGAGGAGCCAACATGTTATAGTAAATCAGGGGCAGGTCGGTCATTTTGTGGTTGCAAGAGGGAAAGAGGAGGGGAGAAGGCAGAAAGACATGGTCAAGGAGTGAAAGAAGACTGATCTCTTCTCTTCTCCACCCTTCCGCTTCCTCCTCCTGCCGCCCCCATGGATTGATGAGGAGCTTCCTTGCAATTGCTTTCTATCCGAGCAGCCCGGCTCCCCTCCTCACCCGTGCCACACCATCGGGTTCCTCGTCCCACTAGCTTCCCATCGGCCCCAGCCTCGCCGACCTACATTTGATCCGATCTGCTCTCCCCTTCGGGGCAACCGCTAGGTGCTAGCGCACGAAAGCAAGGGGTCCATGACTCGCGGCGGTTTGAAGGCAGCTCCGTTGGAGTTCCCCTCTACGGAGTGGCGGTGCGTGTATGACCGGCTCCAAGGGTTCCTGCCGCAGGTCGAGGAGCTCGCCGCCGACCACACGCGCCTGGAGGAGGTCATCAAGATATTAGAAGCCCGCGAGAATAGCCTCCATGCCCTCCTCTTCCAGTGTTTCCATTTATCCATTTGGGTTTTTCATGAATAAATCTGACTTAATCGTGCCTGATGCTGGGTTGCGATTGACGACGGAGGCGAGCATTGAGAGGTGGAAGGAGTCCAACACCCAGCTGCCTACCGGTGCCAATCCCAAGCTCGCCGATAAGAAAGAGCAATCTCTCATGTCGTGGATTTAACACGGTAGATGCCCTAGCAAAAGGACTTAGATGTGGAGCCATCGCAGCTAGGTTAGCTTAAAGGGGTTGAATGGGACAAAGAACACAGAGAGTTTACCCAGGTTCGTCCCCTCTCAATGAGGTAAAAGCCTACTCCTGCTTTCAGTTGTATTGCTTGTATTTCGATTACCAGGGAGCGAATACACTTGACCTAGTCCTCGATCTCTTGTTTCTTGAGTTAACCCGCCCCCGGGTCACCGCTTTATATACAGGTTGATGCCTGGTGGCTTACGAAGTCCTTGCCGGCTCACACAAACATGAACGGCTCTGTTTCTAACTAAACTTGCCTTACAGTACAAGTCATCTCCTGACGGTTCACACATTTAGACCTTGAGTCACCTCCAGGCCTTAAGTTGCCTCCGGGTCTTGGGCCTTCAACAAGGTTGATCCATGAACCGCCAACTTCAAGCTTAATTCGCCAATGGCATGACCCGGCCCTCCTGGGCGGGTCATACCTAGGAGTTATATCCCCAACATTAGGCCCCAGGTTGATGTGAACTGGTTCACATCAATCTACATCACTTGACTTAGCATATTCTTCTTTTATCAACTTTTACCAATTTAGTGTAACCCGCCAGGATGTCACATCACCGAACCATGGTAACCCGCCATGACGTCATGCATGTTAATTCCGCACAAGACCCACGATATCTCAACAGATCTTTATCTTAATGGACCTCCCGAAAATCAAGGCGTCCACATAGCCACATAATCATTTTTTGGTCTCCTTGATTCCCATGCATGCCAGCTATCCACCTCCTCATAAATAGGGGTAGGGGTCCTCCTTTTCACCTTTTACCCCTGCCCTCACATCTTCCTCTTCCTGCTTGTGCCGACCAACACAGCCCGAGCTCCGCCGCCATCGTCTCCAGTGCCCTCAACGCCGGCCGCTGCATCAACCTGACTGTGTCCAGAGATCGCGGCGCTACTTCGTTGTTCATCAGCACGAACAGGTACCCTTTTTGCTTCATATCAGATATGCACTATGGTTCCCATCGTTCGTTAGAGTTCTTCGGTGTTCGTCAAAACTTCTCCATTGTCTCCTTTTCAATGATTGGTTTGATCCAACCGTAGTATAAACTTGGTGTGGCAGTAGTTTTAGCCCCTGCTCAGCTCATGTGTCTTCCGCCGCTGTAATTATGTTAAAAATTATTTTTCATTTTTGAACTGCTGTAGATCCAAAATCACAGAACCAATCTGTGGATTCTGTTTACTTAACACTTAGCAAAATTTCAGCTCCACTCCAGATTTGTAGTCATTAGCTCCTCATGGCAGTTTAAATGACAACCTTAACCCGCCAAATACTGCCAGCTTAACTTTGACCCCTTTTAAACCGCCAATGTAATGTGCTGAGATAACCCGGCTATTCCTTGCCGGTTTAATCATACCAATCTTTATAACACTTATCCTTGTATATCAATCAGTCTTGCTTTGCATACCTGCCCTCAAATCACTTGCTGGCTTAACATCATATTCTCAACCCAGTAATACCTTTTCTTTTAGGCTTTTCATCAACAAAAATGACAAAAATAGTTACTTCATGCAACTGGGTTGTCTTCACTGTCACGGAGGAAGCTTTGAATGACCATGTCAAAGTGGGCGTCTTAGCCCCAAAAGAGGATATTTATTGGAGGGTTCCTGGAGATGAAGCCAAACCCGCCCCCAAAGAGGGTGAAGTTGTTGTTTTCACTGATCATATGCTTCATGGGTTCACTCCACCCGGCTCAAGATTCTTTCGAGACGTGCTGCACTTCTTCAAACTCCATGCTCAAGATATCGGGCCCAACTCTGTTTCAAACATCTGCAACTTTCAAGTGTTTTGCGGGGTATACCTCTGACAAGATCCCACTGTAGGACTATTCCAGGAATTTTAATATTTGAACCGACAGACCGAGTTCACCGACGGGCCTAGTTTAGAGGCGGAAAGAAGCCACTTTCCCTGCTGCCTCACCTCCCAGTCACCCCAAGGACTGGAACCAGACGTGGTTTTACTGTCAAGACACGTTTCCAGCAGGAGAAAATCTTCTGCCGGGTTTCTGTCAAACGGGCTTAGCAACAGACACCATCTCCCAGAGCAGATTAGCATAGAAGCACATGCCAAATATATGCCTATTTTCTCCAAGATTAGGGCCTTAATGGCCAACAGTTTGATTGGAATCGACCTAGTGCGATGATGGGTCACATGGAGGATCTTACCCATAAGCCGCCGGCCCGACTTAATGTGTGAGTATACTAGTAGTGTGAAAGATCCCCAATGCCACTCCAAATAGAAATGGATGATGACACAATCAATACAATGTCCACGTCCTTGCTTAATGAGAGTTGGAAGGATTGCAGCAAGACTGACTTAGCACCTTTTTATAGTCTCAACAAAGCTCCAGATGTAAGTACTTTAAACAATTTTCCCATTTACTCATTATCTGTCAAGCTTCTTTCTCATTCTTACTTTGTATTTCTGCAGGCTGATTCCTCGTTTTGGAAGAAGAAGCTCCAGGATAAACTGGTAAAAAAGACCAGGACAAAGAACAAGGCTGCCAGGAAGCCTGCCAAGAAGAAAGCCAACATCTCAGAGCAGCTTGCTTTGCATGACTCTGAGTCGGAGGTAGAACTTTACTCCTTTGGCTCATTTTTTAATCATCTTATTGACACTAATTACCATTAGGACGAAGAAGAGGCAAGCAACGTAGATGTTGAACAGGTAATTATCCTTTCCTCCGACTCAGAGCCTCTGTCGAGACAGAAAACTTGACAAGCGAGCCGGAACGTAAGGTTTTCTCACCCCTTTGCTTACTTGGATCCCAACTTTATTTTGAAGAAGCAGCAGCATGAGGTTCGTCGCACGACCCGGAACAACGGCAGTGGGATTCTCTTCTCCGGTTTACCCAACACGTCGGCTCCTCGCAAATGCCGAGCAGAGGTTTCACAACTTTCCGACTTAGGTTTTCCAAAGGAGGGTCTTGTTCGACAACTCCTTAACCCTTCTGATTCAAACTATCCGGGCACTTCTCACTCCTCATCTGGTGACTACACTGGGACTCAGATCCCCTTCTTCAAAGTCGCCCCTGGGTGAGAATATTAAATTTCTTTTCTTTCAAACTCTTTGTAACTTATCCTACTAACATCTTTCATGTCTTATTGCCAGTGGTAAAACTAAGCCAAGCAAAAAGGCGAAGACAAGCAAGCCGAGTGACGATATCCACACTATTGAAGATCCCAAAACTGCTGATCCGGAGAAGCAGACACTGTCTGAATCTTTGCATCAAACTTCTCAAGCAGCTACTGGTGATCCACTGCTAGAAGAACACAATGTCACAATGGATTCCATGGATGTGAACCCGGTCAATGCTAAACCACTGCTACGTCTTGAGCTTGCATTGGTTTTCCTTGAAGAGGAAAGGGTGATGCAGCAATAGTAGCATAAGTATTTACCCCAGCTTTTGAGAACCAAGGTATCAATCCAGTGGGAGGCTCCTCAAAATTCCCACGCACCTACACAAACAAACAAAGAACTCGCAACCAACACAATAAAGGGGTTGTCAATCCCTTCACGGCCACTTTCGAAAGTGAGATCTAATAGAGATAGTATGATAAGATAAATATATTTTTGGTATTTTATAATATAGATGCAAAAAGTAAAGATGCAAATAAAAGTGGATTGGAAGCAAATACGATAAGAGATAGACCCGGGGGCCATAGGTTTCACTAGAGGCTTCTCTCAAGATAGCATAAGTATTACGGTGGGTGAACAAATTACCGTCGAGCAATTGATAGAAAAGCGATTAATTATGAGATTATGTAGGCATGATCATGTATATAGGCATCACGTCCGCAACAAGTAGACTGACTCCTGCCTGCATCTACTACTATTACTCCACACATCGACCGACTCCTGCCTGCATCTAGAGTATTAAGTAAATAAGAACGGAGTAACGCCTTAAGCAAGATGACATGATGTAGAGGTATACATTCATGCAATATGATATAAACCCCATCATTTTATCCTCGATGGCAACAATACAATACGTGCCTTGCAACCCTTTCTGTCACTGGGTAAGGACACCGCAAGATTGAACCCAAAGCTAAGCACTTCTCCCATGGCAAGAAAGATCAACCTAGTATGCCAAACCAAACTGATAATTCAAAGAGACTTGCAAAGATAACTCAATCATACATAAAAGAATTCAGAGGAGATTCAAATATTTCTCATAGATAAACTTGATCATGAACTCACAATTCATCGGATCTCGACAAACACACCGCAAAAGAGAGTTTACAACGAATAGATCTCCACAAGAGAGGGGGAGAACATTGTATTGAGATCCAAAAAGAGAGAAGAAGCCATCTAGCTAATAACTATGGACCCGAAGGTCTGCGGTAAACTACTCACAACTCATCGGAGGGGCTATGGTGTTGATGTAGAAGCCCTCCATGGTCGATTCCCCCTCCGGCGGAGCACCGGCGAAGGATCCAAGATGGGATCTCGCAGATAAAGAAGGTTACGACGGTGGAAATTGTGTTTCGTTGGCTCCCTAGATGTTTTCGGGGTGCGTAGGCTTATATAGGAGGAAGAAGTACATCGGTGGCCGCCCGAGGGGCCCACAAGACAGGGGGGTGCACCCTATAGGGGTGGGGGGGGGGGGTGGGCGGGGTGCCCTACCCTCTCATGGCCGCCTCGACTGCTTCTTGACTTGCACTCCAAGTCCTCTGGATCACGTTCGTTCCAAAAATCACGCTCCTGAAGGTTTCATTCCGTTTGGACTCCGTTTGATATTCCTTTTCTTCGAAATACTGAAATAGGCAAAAAAACAACAATATGGGCTGGGCCTTCGGTTAGTAGGTTAGTCCCAAAAATGATATAAATGTGTAAAATAAAGCCCATAAACATCCAAAAGGGGTAATATGATAGCATGGAACAACCAAAAAGTATAGATACGTTGGAAACGTATCAAGCATCCCCAAGCTTCATTCCTGCTCGTCCTCAAGTAGGTAAATGATAAAAACAGAATTTTTGATGTGGAATGCTACCTAGCATAATTCTCAATGTAATTTTCTTTATTGGGGCATGAATGTTCAGATCCAAATGATTCAAAATAAAAGTTCATATTGACATAAGAAATAGTGATACTTCAAGCATATTAATCAAAGTAATCATCTCTTCTCAAAATAACATGGCCAAAGAAAGTTATCCCTACAAAACCATATAGTCTCGCTGTTGCTCTATCTTCATCACACAAAGAAATTAATCATGCACAACCCCGATGACAAGCCAAGCAATTGTTTCATACTTTAATAATCTCAAACTTTTTCAACTTTCAGGCAATATATGAGCATGAGCCATGGACATAGCACTATATGTGGAATAGAATGGTGGTTGTGGAGAAGACAAAAAAGGAGAAGATAGTCTCACATCAACTAGGCGTATCAATGGTCTATGGAGATGCCCATTAATAGATATCAATGTGAGTGAGTAGGGATTGCCATGCAACGAATGCACCGGAGCTATAAATATATGAAAGCTCAACAAAAGAAACTAAGTGGGTGTGCATCCAACTTGCTTGCTCACGAAGACCTAGGGCATTTTGAGGAAGCCCATCATTGGAATATACAAGCCAAGTTCTATAATGAAAAATTCCCACTAGTATATGAAAGTGAAAACATAGGTGTCGGTGTCAAAACCGGCGGATCTCGGGTAGGGGGTCCCGAACTGTGCGTCTAGGCGGATGGTAACAGGAGACAAGGGACACGATGTTTTTACCCAGGTTCGGGCCCTCTCGATGGAGGTAAAACCCTACTCCTGCTTGATTAATATTGATGATATGGATAGTACAAGAGTAGATCTACCACGAGATCAGAGAGGCTAAACCCTAGAAGCTAGCCTATGGTATGATTGTTGTTCGTCCTATGGACTAAAACCCTCCGGTTTATATAGACACCGGAGAGGGCTAGGGTTACACAGAGTCGGTTACAATGGGAGGAGATCTACATATCCGTATCGCCAAGCTTGCCTTCCACGCCAAGGAAAGTCCCATCCGGACACGGGACAGAGTCTTCAATCTTGTATCTTCATAGTCCGGGAGTCCTGCCAAAGGTCATAGTCCGGTCATCCGGACACCTGCTAATCCAGGACTCCCTTAGTAGCCCCTGAACCAGGCTTCAATGACGACGAGTCCGGCGTGCAAATTGTCTTCGACATTGCAAGGCAGGTTCCTCCTCCGAATACTTCATAGAAGATGTTGAACACAAGGATAGTGTCCGGCTCTGCAAAATAAGTTCCACATACCACCATAGAGAGAATAATATCTGTACAAGTCTAATCTTCTGACGTATTCCGCAGTGTGACATCATGCCACGGCCAAGCCTTTATTCGAATCGTTTTACGTCCCACCTCAGCGCGTTTAGCGAGGCAGTTTCCTTGGCACGTCTTGTCAAAGCAGAGATCGTGTCTCCTTATTCCGGGATTCTCATCAATACGGGCATGGGTAACCCAACCGTGCCATTAATCATGGTGCTTGGGAGATAAGCGAGTTTTACTAGGCTGGTGGGGGTACGTAGTTTCGTCCGCCCATATAAGGGGATAAGGATCCACTCTTTCCATCTACGCCTTCTTCCTCCTTTGCTTATCCATCTCCGCGCACTCGAGCTCCAGCGCCCAAGTCTGCACTTCCCACCTCAACCTTTTGCAGCCATGTCCGGAGCGGGAGGCAGGTGGATGGCATCCTCCATCACGGAGAGGCACATCAAAAAGTTGAGGAAGGCTGGATACTTGTCAAACGACATTGTGCACCGGATCCCAGATGAGGGGCAGCTCATCCCCACCCCCAGGCCCCATGAGAGGGTGGTGTTCCTCCCCAATTTCCTCCACGGACTGGGCTTCCCACTTCACCCATTTGTCCGGGGGCTCATGTTCTACTACGGCCTGGATTTCCACGATTTGGCCCCAAACTTCATCCTCAACATCTCGGCGTTTATCGTCGTGTGCGAGGTCTTCCTCCGCATCAAGCCCCACTTCGGCTTATGGCTGAAGATCTTCAATGTCAAGCCGAAGGTAGTGGGCGTCCAGCAGACGGAGTGCGGAGGCGCCATGGTGGGCAAGATGGCCAATGTCACATGGCTCGAGGGTTCCTTTGTGGAAACCATCAAAGGGTGGCAATCGGGGTGGTTCTACATCACCGAGCCGCGCGACCCTGAATGGGCAGCGGCCCCGGAATTCCAATCTGGCATCCCCACGCGGCTCACCTCATGGAAAGAGACGGGCCTATCGTGGGGTAATTCGGCAGAGCTGACCGGACTCCAAACCTGCGTCAAAAACTTGATTGACAGGAATGTTAAACTTGTCACCGTAGTCCAGGTCATGCTCTTCCGGCGGATCCTCCCGTGTCAATGATGGGCTTTTAATTTGTGGAAATTCGACCCGGCCCAGCACCAAACTTTGTCCAGGCTCTTTGACACAACGCACGAAGATGCCTGGAAGGTGCTTTTCAAGAGCTCCGAGGTTCACCCTCCCATTACCGAGGATCACGGATTCTGCGCGAAGCGCCAAGCCAGCGCGGTAAGCTTAGTTTACCCATTGCAGGTACTTGTTTTTCATAGTTTGACTCTATGCGGGATCTAAGCTCCCATTCCTTTAACAGGACTGGCAGAAGAAGTCCGGACAGATCGACTGTCCGGCTCCTTTGCCCGAAGGCCCAGCAGATGCCCGCTTGGCGAAGCTGCAGGTCCCGGCACCTCACGTGGTGCCGGAGAAGAAGGCCAAGAAGAAGGCCACAGGAACTCGAAGGAGCTCCCGGCGCCTGGTGGTGTTGGACTCATCACCCGACGACCCCGAAGTGCCCTCCTCCTCCGAAGACGAGGAGGAGGAAGAAGAAGCCTCTCCCCTTCCAACGGGGGGAGGAAAGAAAAGGAAGGCCGCCCCAACTGGGGAGGCCGGAGGGTCCAAGAAGGGGAAGACCCTTCTTCCGGACTACGCCACCGACACCAAAGACGGAGGAGAGGAGTGGCCATCCAAGGCCAAGCCCCTGGCAACATCGTAAGTATCCGGATACCAGAATAACTCATGGCATTCATTTAGTGCACAGTATCTTCTAACGCCGAACATAATCATGTAGTCCGCCCAAGGCCTAGCTCGATGCTTCGTCGAGCGGATCCCTGGATTCGTCGAATGTGAATAGTCTTTCACTTCCGACTGCTACCTCCCCTCGCCCGACGGACGATGCCAAGGTGGAGTCCCAGAAGGGGCCAGGCCAGGAGGAGGTAGCCCCGGAGGCGCCGCAAGGCGACCTTCCGGACTCCAGGCACAAAGGGGATAAAACCCCAGAGGAATCTAAGTCCGGCCCTGGGCCGGACGCCGCACCGGAACCTTCAGTGGTTCCGGAGCCCGGCAGGTGGCCCCTTCGTAAGAAGGGAAAGCCTATGACGCCGGTGACCTCCGTCCAACCGGAGGCACTGGATAATTTGCTGGAGGTGCTTAACGGCGCCTCCATCGACGAGGAGCACCGCACTATTATGAGTGCGGTGATCCAGAAGGTTCAGTCCACCAAGAGCGGGCTGACAGAAGCCTGTGCCAGCCTTCTAACAGGCTTTGAGGTATGTATTAAGACATGTAAAAATATTACTGCATAGACAGTAGCCCCTGATGCTCAGTTCAGTGTTCAGAAAGAAAAGCCGGACTGAGGATCTAAAAAGATATACGCAGGAGTCTAATATAAATATGTCAATATGGGAATGCAGGTTGCGCTGCTGACCTCTGCCGCACTGACTGCGGATGTCGATGCATTGAAGCAGAGCCTCGAGCGGTCTGAGAACGAGCTCGGCCTTGCCAAGAAGCAACTCGAGGACAAGGAAGGTAAGTAGTAACTTATTTAAGTATATAAAAAAATACCTGGTTGCAAATAATGACAGGACCAACGTGAATGTTACAGGGGCCACAATCGAGGTGGTGACCCTGAAGGAAGCGTTGTCCAAAGCCGAAGACAATGCGGCCGTGGAGCGCACCGAGCGAGAAAAGAAGGAGGCGCGGGCAGAGGAAGTGCGGCAAGAGCTCCATGCTCTTGTGAAGAAACACGAGAGATTGGAGCTTGACTCAAAGACTCGAGAGTCCGAGCTTGCCTCGGCCCTTGAGAGCGCCAAATCCGCCAAGGCCAAAGCCCAAAAAGCCCTCCAGGAAATTGAGGCAATGAAGAAGATAGCGGCGGGTAAGGCATTATTTATGCAAAGCAATCACGTGAAAGTGAATTACTTGTTACTTACCCGAGTCCGGAGCTCTCCAGGAGCATTCGCAGATCTTCCCCACAGTGTGTCTGACGCCGCCGCATTCTACCGAGCCAAAGAAGGGAGATCGACGGAGAAAGTGTTCTGGTCCCAGTATGCTGAGGCCGGACACCCGGTGCCCTTGAGTGACCAGGTGAAGCAGCTGGTCGAGCTCCATAAGGTAGTCGAACAGGCCATGAAGGGCTTTATAGGCCGGCTGTGGCCTGGGGAGGTCCTTCCTGGGAGCTACTTTGGGCTGGTGAAGTGGCTGGTGGATGCCTGCCCACGGCTTGAAGTCATCAAGCACTCCGTATGCATCGAAGGCGCCCGTAGGGCCTTTGCCCGCGCTAAAGTGCACTGGGGAAAGATGGATGCTGAGAAGCTGGTGACAGATGGGCCACCGGAGGGGAAGGAGCATCGCAGGCCCGAAATGTATTATGAGGGCGTCCTGAAGGGTGCCCGCCTTGTGGCGAATGAATGTACCAGTGATGTAATTTTTGAGTAAACTTGCTCGTGTTTATCCTGTGCGCTGAAAACTTGTTCATATGCGCTAAGCAACGCTTGTTGAATTTAAAATATTACCTTCTGTGCGGCCGTTTATTGAATCTGAGAGATGCAAGTCGTCGGCTTCTACCCCCATGCCACGAGTGCTGGGGTGTTCGGGATAAACCTGAGCGCTCTTGTTCCCATTCTTGGGTCTTTCGAGGGAGGCGCTCAGCACAACGAACAAGGTAATCGGACTATAATGCTTTATCACTCTCACTTAGCCATAGAATTCTATAATTTTAAATTTCGGCGAAGCCCCTAGTATTCGGAAGACCGAGTGTCGGTGTCAAAACCGGCGGATCTCGGGTAGGGGGTCCCGAACTGTGCGTCTAGGCGGATGGTAATAGGAGACAAGGGACACGATGTTTTACCCAGGTTCGGGCCCTCTTGATGGAGGTAAAACCCTACGTCCTGCTTGATTAATATTGATGATGTGTGTTACAAGAGTAGATCTACCACGAGATCAAGGAGGCTAAACCCTAGAAGCTAGCCTATGGTATGATTGTTGTTCTTCATCCTACGGACTAAAGCCACCCGGTTTATATAGACACCAGAGAGGGCTAGGGTTACACCGAGTCGGTTACAAGGGTAGTAGATCTACATATCCGTATCGCCAAGCTTGCCTTCCACGCCAAGGAAAGTCCCATCCGTACACGGGACGAAGTCTTCAACTTGTATCTTCATAGTCTTGGAGTCCAGCCGATGATGATAGTTCGGCTATCCGGACACCCCCTAGTCCCGGACTCCCTCAGTAGCCCCTGAACCAGGCTTCAATGACGACGAGTCCGGCGCGCATATTGTCTTCGGCATTGCAAGGCGGGTTCCTCCTCCGAATAATTTATCGAAGATCATGAACACCAGGATAGTGTTCGGCTCTGCAAAATAAATTCCACGTCCCACCATAGAGGGAATAATATTTACACAATTTCAATCTGCTGACGTATTTGGTGGTGTGACGTCACACCACTACCAAGCCTTTACTTGAATCGTTTTTATTATACCACCTCAGCGTGTTTAGCGAAGCGGTTTCCTTGGCACGTCTTGTTGAAGCAGAGATCGTGTTCCTCTTATTCCGGGATTCTCATAAATACGGACGTGGGTAACCCAACCGCGCCCGTTGCCATGCCCCCTCCATCGAAGGCGGGTTCCAAACGGTCACGAGGATGGCTCTTGGTATTCTTCCTCTTTATAATGAGACCAAGGCCCGTTCTTTTTCTTCAATCCTCAATCGAATCCGCCCCTCTCCCCGAGTTCCAACACCCAGGGCTCCAGATTCGGGTACCTTCGACCTTCGACAATGTCCGGCTCCGACCTACGAGGCCGGTGGATGCCCTCTTCAATCACGGAAGAAGACGTGCAAAAGCTGAGAGACGCCAGGTACTTGACCTACGAGATTTCGCATAGGTTGCCTGCCCGAGGGCAAGTTATTCCTACTCCCGAGCCCGGCGAGAGCGTCGTGTTCGTGTCTCACCTCCGTCGGGGTTTAGGCTTCCCAATGGATCTCTTCGTGAGGGGGCTCATGTTTTACTATGGGCTGGAATTCCATGACTTGGCTCCGAAGTCCATCCTCCACATCTCATCATTCATTCTCGTCTGCGAAGCCTTCCTCCGCACTGCCCCTCACTTCGGCTTATGGCTCAAAACCTTCAACGTGGAGCCGAAGATGATTGAGGGGCGTCAGGCAGAGTGCGGCAGGGCGGTTATAAGCAAGAGGGCCGATGCTCCATGGCCCGAGGGCTCTTTTCAGGAGGAGCTCGGCTTGTGGCAACAGGAGTGGTTCTATATCACCGCTCCCAGGGGCAGCAGGCAGAGGCCGCCGCCCGTCTTCTGCTCGGCCCCTCCACAACGGCTGACGTCATGGGTCAACAAGGGGCTTAACTGGGGGCCGTCCAAAGACGTACCCCTGTTGCAGGACCGGATTCGAGGCCTCCAACAAAGGGAGATTAATCTGGTCGTAGTGGCACAGGTTATGCTGATCCGGCGCCTTCTGCCCTGCAAACGTCGCCCTCTCCGCCTGTGGGAATTTAATCCGGAGGGGACACGAGCTCTCTAACACTTCATGGGTTTGACACCCGCGGAGATGTACAAACTGTTCTTCGGATCACAAGAGATGCGTCCGGACTTGACCGAGGACGCTGGCCTAAGCTGCAATCGCCCGGATACTCAAGTAAGTAGCCCTATGTCCGGACATATTGTCCATTTATTTATCATCGGTTTGCCTTTTAACCAGCTATCCCTTGGACAGGAGTGGATAGCGCAAGCAAAACTGATAAGGTGTCCGACCCCCCTCCCTGAGACCACGCCGGATCCCGTGTTAGTCAAAATGTTGGAGTTTGCGCCTTCGGAGGAGAGCGAAGGGGGGCACAGGGAAACTACCACCTCTGGCAAGGAGGCCTTCAATAAGGGGGGAATCGAGAATCCCTCCTTCCAAGGGGAGAAGAGGACCGCTTCCGAAGACCCGAAGGCCAACGCCTCAAAGCGGGGAAGGAAATCTACGCCGGAAGGTCCTGCGCCGGGAAGAGCCCCGACCGCACAGTCTCCCCAGAGGAGTCAGCCCTCCAGCGAGCCATAAGTAAAAAGGGGGAATTTTGTAATAGGGGACGCCCCTGTATTGTTTCCAAAGGTAACCGAAGTTTTCACCTTGTAGTTCGGATCTCAGCCCATCTCAGCAGAGCTCATCTTCGGGGGACCTTCGTCCGGAGATGATGGAGAGGGAGACGCCTCCATCTGCTGCCCCGTCGGGCGGGGCGGACGACCCTGAGGTGTCGTCATGCAGGGTCTCCCCGAGTCCGGCGGGGCCGGAGAGTTTGGCACCCATTGGAGTATGGCCGGTGGAGCTGCAGGATTTGCTCAAGAGGGCGTCTATCTCAGAAGATCACCACACATTAATGAGTATGGTGATTGAGAGGATCTCATCCGCCGAAAGCGGGTTGTATGAGGCCGTCGGAAGTTTGCTGACGGGGTTTGAGGTATGCAAAAAATGACATACCTTTTGACAGTTTTGCACATGGAGTGCGCCCTGTATAGATAGTAGCCCCTGAGACTTGGTATGCTGTCGAAAGCGACAGCGTGCCAAGGATCATAATCTCAGTTATAGAATGTCGCCTTTCCTATGCAGGTGGCGGAACGTTCGGTGGCCAGCCGGACTGATGGAGTTGCCGAACTGAAGAGGCAACTCGATGTTTCGGATGCGGACATTGCGCTGGTAAATAAACGACTTAACGAGTCGCAAGGTAGGTGGTTGCTCCGCGGTTGCCTAGTAAGGGAGTTGATGCCCGTTCCTTACAATTTGTATGCTTGATGCAGATGGCGCCGCTGCTGTGGAAGACCTTCGAGCAGAGCTTGCTTGAGCCAAGGAGCAAGCCAGGAAAAGTGATGCGGCTGCCTCGAACGCAGCGGAAGAGCTAAAAGCCGAAAAGGCTGCTCACTGCCGAAGCAGGGAGGAGATGGCCGGAATGGCCGCGAAATTAAAGGATGCTGCCGACCGCTATGAGGTTCTTGAAAGAGAACGCCGAGCAGAGCAAGAGGACCTGAACAAGGCCGCCGCCGAAGCCAAGGATGCCCGTGGTGCGATGCGGGCTATGAAGGAGGAACTGCGTCAGGCCGAAGACATTGCAGCTGGAAAGCCCTTTCTACTGCGTAGGAAGTTTACGGATCCGAAGTATGCTTAGTTGGGCCAATTGTGTGGTGCGGAGGATCCTTATCTGGATTTGGCGGCGAGTGCGGCGGACGCAGTCGTGCACTTCCGAAGCCAGAAGGATCACGAAATGGAAGAGCTTTTCTGGTCTCAATTCCATAGTCCGGAGCGTCCACTCCCGTTGGCTGATCGGCTGGCTGAGTGGGCTGAGCGGAATAGATTGTCCGGACTTGCCATGACGGATGTGGTCGCTCATCTATGGCCAGAAAGGCCCAAGCCGAAGAGTTATTTTGGCTTGTTGCAGTAATTCCTTGGGGCGGTGCCGCATATCAAGGCGATGAAGCGGTCGGCATGCATAGAGGGTGCACAGATGGCTCTCGCCCGTGTGAAAACATACTGGGCGGAGATGGATGCCACCGCTGTGGCATCCCGGGGTTCGGACAAAAGCCAATTACCCGCCGAGCACTATTTTGAGGAAGTCCAGCAGGGCGCTCGTTTAGTAGAGTCGCAGTGCTCGAAAGATGTTATGTTTAAATGACATGTATGATTTCTGAGATCATGTTTAGAATGCAACGGCTTTTTATACTTGTGCGTTCAAGTATTGAACTATCTCCCGTGCGGCCGTATATGTATGAATAACCTGAAAGTTGCAGTCTTTGGCTTCAGCCCCCACGCACATGGTGCGGGGGTGTTTGCAAAAAAGAAAAGCGTTTTTTCACACTTAATCCAACGTCTTGGTCCTTTGAAGGAGGTTATAGCATAGCAAACTAGGCAACCAGACTATAATGCTTTATCACTTTCACTTAGCCATAGGAGCTCGTTGGTGGGGCTACTATATAGCCCCTAGAGGCACTGCGCTCTCCGAACTCGGGGTGCGTATGTGCCTGACCGGGAAGCGGTCCTTCGTCAAAGCGGAGGAATTCTAAACATTCCAATAGTCGATCGAGTGGTTGACCAGTCTCTCGCTATATCATGACAGTCAGTTTTTGGCTTTCTCTGCTGAGGTGCTCGCCCGGCCGAACCGGGGCACAATCGCAGTAGTTCTCCTGGTGCCGCGTTAGCCGATGGAGCGGAATGTAAGGCAGCAAAACATAGGAGCCGGGCAAACCCAACATTTAACCAAAGACATGATTCGGAGCTGATGCATATAAGGCCTAACTCGAGACGCCGAACACTCCCTGAGGTGTTCGGTCTTTATGATACCGGGCAGAACAATGCCCTAAGCCCCTAGTGTCCAGGTACAGGCGGGAACTTCTGACGCGGCCGATGCCAAAACGCCAGCCTCCTCCTCGGTTATGGTAGAAAACCGGGGGATGTGTATCAACAAGAGACAGTAAGAAAGGTTTACACAGCGTCTTAATCTGAAAAGAATCCTTGCAACGGGTCCCTGCTGCACGTCTGCGCCTATGTCTCCGTTGAGCTGTATCCTGGACGGGTGTAGCACGTGCTTCATCTGTAGAAGAGAAGGACTTAGTTTGGAAGAAATATCGTGCAAAAGTTGTATTTAAAAATAAAGTATAATTTGGAAGATGAATAAAGTTGAGCTTTATTGGCTCTCATCGTTTATACGCGCGGTCCCTTGTAAAGGGGTATGCGGCTGGGAAGCCCCTTGTTTATTTACGCAGGACTCACCTAACCGTGTACGAGGTCTGAATGACCTGTTTTTAGGGGCTTTGACCTACAAGGTCGGATTAGTGTGTGGCTGTCAAGGCGGCCTCACGTTCTCCGTGGTCGAGGAACACTCGGAGTTACTCTTTAATGAGATTATGCCGCGTGGACCGGGCATTTGATGCGTAAGAGACGCGTGATGTGGTATTGTGTTAAAGTGGGCGAAAGCTTCGCATCCCAGTAGTGTTTGAGGGCCACTCCTGACCGTCCTAACCGCAGTCCGGCCAAGGCTCTCCTGATAACGAGAGATACTTTAGCGAACTCAAGATGTCGCCGAAAGGTGAATGTTGAAAGATGTCTGCGGCGGTGAACTCCACGATCGGCGCCCAACCGGATTCGATTGGAGGGGGCGCAGGAGGCTTGGAGTCCGGCCTGGAGTCCAGCTCCTCGGAGTCACGGGCTTCATGAGGGACAAGATCAGTGTTCGGCTCTATCGCCATAGAGGTTGCAGCCCCCGAGGCGGTGTCTAGCCATCCGTCCTCGATCTGTGTAGCCGGCTCCGAATTGAAGATCGGAGCAGACTCGAGTGCGGCCTCCAGGATACTGTCCGGCTGCAGAGCTAAATCATGCTCGTCGCGATAGTGCGGCACGCTCGGCTGTGGCTCGAATCCATCGAGGATCAAGTCCCCGCGGATGTTAGCCGTGAAGTTCAAACTTCCAAATCTGACCTGATGGCCAGGGGCGTAGCTTTTGATCTGCTCCAGATGGCCAAGCGAATTGGCCCATAGTGCAAAGCCGCCGAATATGAAGATCTGTCCGGGGAGGAAGGTCTCACCCTGGACTGCATCGTTTATGATGATCGAAGAAGCCATCGAGCCTATCGGTGACGACATAGAGGAACTCTCAACGAGAGCACCAATGTCGGTGTCAAAACCGGCGGATCTCGGGTAGGGGGTCCCGAACTGTGCGTCTAGGCGGATGGTAACAGGAGACAAGGGACACGATGTTTTACCCAGGTTCGGGCCCTCTTGATGGAGGTAAAACCCTACGTCCTGCTTGATTAATATTGATGATGTGTGTTACAAGAGTAGATCTACCACGAGATCAAGGAGGCTAAACCCTAGAAGCTAGCCTATGGTATGATTGTTGTTCTTCATCCTATGGACTAAAGCCATCCGGTTTATATAGACACCGGAGAGGGCTAGGGTTACACAGAGTCGGTTACAATGGTAGGAGATCTACATATCCGTATCGCCAAGCTTGCCTTCCACGCCAAGGAAAGTCCCATCCGGACACGGGACGAAGTCTTCAATCTTGTATCTTCATAGTCTTGTAGTCCGGCCGATGATGATAGTTCGGCTATCCAGACACCCCCTAGTCCCGGACGCCCTCACCGAGTTCGGGGAGCTATCCACGCCTAGGCCGGACAAAGCCAGCTCCTCGCTCTAAGCGGCATAAGTCTTTAGGGACTCGAAAACCTCTCGAACAGCGACTGGCTCTCGCCCTATCATGACGGTCAGTTTTAGCTTTCTCTACTGAGGTGCTCAACCCAGCTCAACTGGGGCACAATCGCAGTAGTTCTCCCAGTGCTACCTTAGCCGATATAACGGAACATAAGGTACCAAAACATGGGAGCCGGGCAAACCCAACTATTGACCCAAGACATGATTTGGAGCCGATGCATATAAAGCTATAAGTTCGGGGTGCCGCACTCGTGAGAGTGTTCGGTCTTCTCACACCATATTCTGGGGTACTTGAGGCCCTGGTGTATTTGCTGTACCAAAGTGTACGGTTGCATAATGTTATAACTGAACATACTTACATAAAAAATGAATGCAAGAATAGACAAGAGCTATGTATTGTTTATTAAAGGGCTGCTGTGAAAGCAGAACGATACAAATAGTGCAATAAGCAAGAGATGGGATTATTTGACATGTCCCCCTCCAGGTGCAAGCTGCGGGACTTTATGTAAGACAGGTATTTAGCTCGTTAAAGAGACCACCTGGACATTCGACGTAGCTTGCTACCTCCCTGGCTGTTGCATCGTGTGTTCGGCGATTGTACTGTCGGACAGGCCTTACGAAGAATGGAGTCCTAAAAGTAAGAAAAAGGAAATGACAAAATCGGGAGCCCCTAGTGCGGTTGAGCCGCATTTTGGGCGTGCCGTGGGTGTGCCCCTCCCGTTATGCCCATGGTATTTCCAGAGCGTAGTTATGTACGCGTAGCACTAGTTTCGTAATTTCGCGAGGGCTGGGGTTGGGACCGCACTGCTATGCTTGCACGGAACGTGCCAGGCGGTCTTGTTGTAGGTTACTCCGGGTGCGCTTGACGGTGTCCGGATGTGTAATACTCGGACTAGAGAATTGCCTTGAGAGGATACTTTGTACTTCCGCCGCAAGGGCCGCCGTATGCTCCTCTGTTTGGAGAGAGTGTTCGGTGTTTCCATTGACCGTAATGACTCCTTGAGGGCCTGGCATCTTGAGCTTGAGGTATGCGTAGTGCGGCACCGCATTGAACTTTGCAAATGCGGTTCGTCCGAGCAGGGCATGATAGCCACTGCGGAACGGGACTATGTCGAAGATTAACTCCTCGCTTCGGAAATTATCCAGGGATCCCAAGACCACTTCTAGTGTAACTGAGCATGTACAGTTGGCCTCTACACCTGGTATGACGCCTTTAAAGGTCGTCTTTGTGGGTTTAGTCCTTGAGGGATCTATGCCCATTTTTCGCACTGTATCCTGATAAAGCAGGTTCAGGCTACTGCCGCCGTCCATAAGGACTCTAGTGAGGTGAAATCTGTCAATGATTGGTTCTAGAACCAATGCGGCGAATCCGCCGTGGCGGATGCTACTGGGGTGGTCCCTTCGATCGAAGGTGATCGGGCAGGAGGACCATGGGTTGAACTTTGGGGCGACTGGCTCCAACGCATATACGTCCCTGAGTGCACGCTTCCGTTCCCTTTTAGGGATGTGGGTTGCGTATATCATGTTCACCGTCCGCACTTGTGGGGGAAAGCCCTTCTGTCCCCTATTGTTCTGCGGCCGGGGCTCCTCCTCGTCATTGCTATGCAGCCCCTTGTCTCTGTTTTCGGTGCTTAACTTGCCTGCCTGCTTGAACACCCAACAGTCCTTATTGGTGTGATTGGCTGGTTTTCGGGGGTGCCATATATCTGGCACAAGCGATCGAGTATTCGGTCCAAATTGGACGGGCCCAGAGTACTTCTTTTGAATGGCTTTTTCCGCTGACCGGGTTTAGAGGCTCGAAATCCGGCATTAACTGCCGTATCCTCCGCATTGTCTCCTTAATGCGGCACTTGTGTTTGTTGCGACGCGACCTGCCATTGTTGTCCTTGGTATCCGAATTACCAGGGCTCTTGGTCATGTTATTACTACGAGCTAGCCAGCTGTCTTCTCCCGCGCAAAAGCGGGTCATGCATGTTGTGAGGGCTGCCATGGATTTTGGCTTTTCTTGTCCTAGGTGCCGGGCAAGCCATTCATCACGGATGTTATGTTTGAAGGTTGCGAGGGCCTCTGCGTCCGGACAGTCGACTATTTGATTTTTCTTGGTTAAGAACCGTGTCCAGAATTGTCTGGCCGATTCCTCTGGCTGCTGAATGATGTGGCTTAGGTCATCGGCGTATGGTGGTCGCACATAGGTGCCCTGGAAGTTGTCAAGGAATGCCGCTTCCGGGTCCTCCCAGCAACCAACTGACTCTGTTGGCAAGCTGTTAAGCCAATGCCGCGATGGTCCTTTAAGCTTGAGTGGGAGGTATTTGATAGTGTGTAGATCATCACCGCAGGCCATGTGGATATGAAGGAGATAATCCTCGATCCATACCGCAGGACCTTTTGTGCCATCGTATGATTCGATGTTTACGGGTTTAAAACCCTTGGGGATTTGATGATCCATTACTTCATCTGTGAAGCATAGTGGGTGTGTGGTGCCTCGGTACTGGGCTATATCACGACGTAGCTCAAATGAGCTTTGTCTACTATGTTCGGCCTGGCCATATTTGCCATGTCCGGCATGACGGTTATCGCCACGTGCCGGTGGGCGCCCACGCGATCCGTAGATCTATCTTGTTTGCCTTTCCTTGTCCTCCAATATGTCTCGCAGGTCCGGCGTGTTTCCCCGTGCCTTGGTATAGCGGCGCCGGGGTGTGGCTTGAATCGATGGCCGAGAGGCCTCTCTGTCGCGGCCACAAGGTGGCCGGTCGGCTGTGTCATGCGCTGGTGATGTAGGTTTAGGTGCTTCCTCCTCTAATCGGGGTAGGAGCCCGCGCTTTGGGTAGCTCTTGGAGGGGCGTTCGAGTTCATACTCTTGAGCCGCAAGGACTTCATTCCATCAGTCGGCTAGCAAGTCTTGGTCAGCTCTAAGCTGCTGCTGTTTTTTCTTGAGGCTGCTTGCCGTGTCCATAAGCCTGTGTTTGAAACGCTCTTGTTCTACGGGATCCTCAGGCACAACAAATTCGTTGTCTTCGAGGCTTGCCTCGTCTTCGGATGGAGGCATGTAATTATCATCCTCGACCTCCCTGTCTGCCGGTCTCTCATGAGGGTTGGCTTCTCCATCCTCCTGTGCTGAATCCTGCTAGAGGGGGTTGTCTTCGGCACTGTCCGGGGTGTTATTATCTCCCGTGCGGGAATCACCGTTTTTGCTTTGGCAGGATTTAGAGCGGCGTCGCTGACGCCGGTGCTTAGGCTGCTTCTTGGTGGGGTCGTCCTCCGTTATTCCATCACCATTCCCTTCTTTTGGGGTGTCCACCATGTATATGTCGTATGACGAGGTGGCCTTCTAGTGCCCTAGAGGCACTGGGTCTTGGTCGTCTCCTGCATCGTCGTCCATACCGTCGATGTCTTCAGAGTCGAAATCGAGCATGTCGGTTAAATCATCGACCGTGGCTATTAAGTGGGTGGTGGGTGGGCTTTGAATTTCTTTGTCGTCCGCATCCCATCCTTGCTGACCGTAGTTCGGCCAGGGCTCTCCTGACAAGGAGAGAGACTTTAATGAACTCAGAATGTCGCCGAAGGGCGAATGCTGAAAGATGTCCGCGGCGGCGAACTCCATGATCGGCGCCCAATCGGATTCGATTGGCAGGGGCGCGGAAGGTTCGGAATCCGGAGAGGAGTCCGACACCTTGGAGTCGCGAGCTTCGCAAAGGACAAGACTGGTGTTCGGCTCGATCGCTGTAGAGGTTGCAGCCCCCGAGGCGGTGTCTAGCCATCCGTCCTTGATTGGCGCAGTCGGCTCCGAACTAAGGGTCGGAGCGGACACCGGGGCGGCCTCCTGGGCACTGTTCGGCGGTAGAGCTAAATCATGCCCATCGCGACTGTGCGGCATGCCCGGCCGTGGCTCGAATCCGTCGAAGATCAAGTCTCCGCGGATGTCGTCCGTGTAGTTCAAGCTTCCAAATCTGACCTGATGGCCAGGGGCGTAGCTTTCGATCTTCTCCAGATGGCCAAGTGAATTGGCCCGCAGTGCAAAGCCGCCGAATACGAAGATCTATCCGGGGAGAAAAGTCTCACCCTGGACCGCGTTGTCGTTGATGATCGGAGGAGCCATCGGGCCTAAAGATGACGACACAGAGGAACTCTCAATGAAAGCACCAATGTCGGTGTCAAAACCGGCGGATCTCGGGTAGGGGGTCCCGAACTGTGCGTCTAGGCGGATGGTAACAGGAGACAAGGGACACGATGTTTTTACCCAGGTTTGGGCCCTCTTGATGGAGGTAAAACCCTACTCCAGCTTGATTAATATTGATGATATGGGTAGTACAAGAGTAGATCTACCACGACATCAGATAGGCTAAACCCTAGAAGCTAGCCTATGGTATGATTGTTGTTCGTCCTACGGACTAAAACCCTCCGGTTTATATAGACACCGGAGAGGGCTAGGGTTACACAGAGTCGGTTACAATGGGAGGAGATCTACATATCCGTATCGCCAAGCTTGCCTTCCACGCCAAGGAAAGTCCCATCCGGACACGGGACAAAGTCTTCAATCTTGTATGTTCATAGTCCAGGAGTCTGGCCAAAGGTCATAGTCTGGTCATCCGGACACCCCCTAATCCAGGACTCCCTCAATTGGAGACCCTCTATCATGAAGATCATGGTGCTATTTTGAAGTAGAAATGTGGGAAAAGAGATAGTAGCATTGTCCCTTCTCTCTTTTTCTCTCATTTTCCTTTCCTCACTGGACAATGCTCTAATAAAGATCATCACACTTTTATGGATTTACAACTCAATTATTACAACTCAAAGCTAGAACAAGATATGACTCTATATGAATGCCTCCGGCGGTGTACCGGGATATGCAATGAATCAAGAGCGACATGTATGAAAATTATGAAAGTGGCCTTGCCAGAAATACAATATCAACTACATGATCATGCAAAGAGCAATATGACAAAAGTAATGCGTGTCATATGAACGGAACGGCGGAAAGTTGCATGACAATATATCTCGGAATGGCTATGGAAATGCCATAATAGATAGGTATGGTGGCTGTTTTGAGGAAGGTATATGGTAGGTGTATGGTACTGGCGAAAGTTGCACGACATAAGAGAGGCTAGCAATGGTGGAAGGGTGAGGGTGCGTATAATCCATGGACTCAACATTAGTCAAAAGAACTCATGTACTTATTGCAAAAATCTAGAAGTCATCCAAAACAAAGTACTACGCGCATGCTCCTAGGGTGATAGATTGGTAGGAAAATACCATCGCTCGTTCCCGACCGCTACTCATAAGGAAGACAATCAATAAATAAAATTGTGCTCCAACTTCATCACAAAGCGGTTCACCATATGGGCATGCTACGGGAATCACAACCCTAACCACAAGTATTTTTCATAATCACCTCAACTAGCATGACTTTAATATCACTACCTCCATATCTCAAAACAATTATCAAGCATCAAATTGATCATAGCATCCAATTCACTTTCTATGATAGTTTTTATTATACCCAACTGGGATGTTCATCATTCTAGGACCAAATTTGTAACCATAGAAAATATCATGCTGTTCTAAAAGAATCTTAGAAAGATATAAGTGAAGCATGAGAGACTAGCAATTTCTTCAAAATTAAGTCACCGCCGTGCTCTAAAAGATATAAGTGAAGCACTAGAGCAAAAACTATCAAGCTCAAAAGATATAAGTGAAGCACATAGAGTATTCTAGCAAATTCTAATCAAGTGGGCTTCTTACAAAAGGTGTGTACATCAAGGATGATTGTGGTAAACTAAAAAGCAAAGACTAATAGAATACACGACGCTCCAAGCAAAACACGTATCATGTGGTGAATAAAAATATAGCTACAAGTAAAGTTACCAATGAACGAAGACGAAAGAGGGGATGCCTTCCCGGGGCATCCCCAAGCTTAGGATTTTGGCTATCCTTGAATATCTTGGGGTGCCATGGGCATCCCCAAGCTTAGGCTCTTGCCACTCCTTATTCCATAGTCCATAAAAGCTTTACCCAAAACTTGAAAACTTCATAACACAAAACTCAATAGGAAATCTTATAAGTTCCGTTAGTGAAAGAAAACTAAACCACCACATAAGGTACTGTAATGAACTCATTATTTATTTATTTTGGTGTGAAACCTACTGTATTCCAACTTCTCTATGGTTTATAAACTATCTTACTAGCCATAGATGCATCACAATAAGCAAACAACACACGAAAAACAGAATCTGTCAAAAACAGAACAGTCTGTAGCAATCTATAACTAACGCAAACTTCTGGAACTCTAAAAATCCTACAAAAATAGGACGTCCTGGAAAATTTGCCTGTTGATCATCATGAAAAAGAATCAGCGCAAAATCACGTTCCGGTGATTTAACAAAACTAAATTCGTGCGTGAAAAGTTTCTGTTTTTCAGCAGAATCAAATCAACTATCATCATAGGTTATCCTATAGGTTCTACTTGGCACAAACACTAATTAAAAGATAAAAACACATCTAAACAGAAGGTAGATGCAAGAATTATTACTAAACAGGAACAAAAGCAAAAAACACAAATAAAATTGGGTTGCCTCCCAACTAGCGCTATCGTTTAACGCCCCTAGCTAGGCATAAAAGCGAAGATAGATCTAAGTAGTGCCATCTTTGGCACTCATCTTTTTAATGGAATTATGCTCAAGTCTGGGAGGCTCTTTGCATTTCCCTTCATGCTGAGAGATCCTTTGATCTAAGGCATCCAACCGTTTGTTGTAAAATGTGATCAAATTATTCATGTGGTTGATACTCCCAACAATATTCTTAAAAGGTTCAACAAGTTTTTGCAATTCAAGTAATTTCTCTAAAATTTGGGTTCCTTCAAGACAGAAGGGTGATCCTTCTTGTCGGGGAAGTACTCCTAGTATCCCCTCTAAAATTTCATAGGCGGAACTAGGATCAATTTCGATAAATTCCATTTTTGCGGCAATATCAAGGAGTTGTTTGTGGGGTAAGGTTAACCCAATGTAAAAATTGCGAATTAAAATCTTGAAATCTCCTTCTAAAGCACAACTACGATAAGATTCTAACATCCTAAACCAAGCGTATTTTAAATTTTCTCCTTGTCTTTGCTTGAAGTGGAGAACTTCAAAGTCAGGAGACGAAGGTATAAACACTAAGCTAGCCGTAACGACAAGGTAAACGATCCAACACACGAGCAAACAGAAAAAGGCAAGTGGAAAGAGAGGAGGAGATTGGGAAAGAGAGGGCAAATAAAACGGCAAGGGTGAAGTGGGGGAGAGGAAAATGAGAGGCAAATGGCAAATAATGTAAATGTGAGGGAGATGGGTTTGTGATGGGTACTTGGTATGTCTTGACTTGAGCGAAGACCTCCCCGGCAACGGCGCCAGAAATCCTTCTTGCTACTTCTTGAGCTTGCGTTGGTTTTCCTTGAAGAAGAAAGGGTGATACAGCAATAGTAGCGTAAGTATTTCCCTCGGTTTTTGAGAACCAAGGTATCAATCCAGTAGGAGGCTCCTTAAAAGTCCCACACACCTACAAAAACAAACAAAGAACACGCAACCAACGCAATAAAGGGGTTGTCAATCCCTTCACGGCCACTTGCGAAAGTGAGATCTAATAGAGATAGTATGATAAGATAAATATATTTTTGGTATTTTATAATATAGATGCAAAAAGTAAAGATGCAAATAAAATTAGATTGGAAGCAAATACGATAAGATATAGACCCGGGGGCCATAGGTTTCACTAGAGGCTTCTCTCAAGATAGCATAAGTACTACAGTGGGTGAACAAATTACTGTCGAGCAATTGATAGAAAAGCTAATAATTATGAGATTATCTAGGCATGATCATGTATATAGGCATCACGTCCGCAACAAGTAGACCGACTCCTGCCTGCATCTACTACTATTACTCCGCACATCGACCGACTCCTGCCTGCATCTAGAGTATTAAGTTCATAAGAACAAAGTAACGCCTTAAGCAAGATGACATGATGTAGAGGGATAAATTCATGCAATATGATATAAACCCCATCTTTTTATCCTCGATGGCAACAATACAATCCGTGCTTTGCAACCCTTTCTGTCACTGGGTAAGGACACCACAAGATTGAACCCAAAGCTAAGCACTTCTCCCATGGCAAGAAAGATCAATCTAGTAGGCCAAACCAAACTGATAATTCGAATAGAGTTGCAAAGATAACTCAATCATACATAAAAGAATTCAGCGGAGATTCAAATATTTCTCATAGATAAACTTGACCATAAACTCACAATTCATCGGATCTCAACAAACACACCGCAAAAAAGAGTTTACATCGAATAAATCTCCACAAGAGAGGGGAGAACATTGTATTGAGATCTAAAAAGAGAGAAGAAGCCATCTAGCTAATAACTATGGACCCGAAGGTCTGTGGAAAACTACTCACAACTCATCGGAGGGGCTATGGTGTTGATGTAGAAGCCCTCCATGGTCGATTCCCGCTCCGACGGAGCGCCGGCGAAGGATCCAAGATTGGATCTCACGGATAAAGAAGGTTACGACGGTGGAAATTGTGTTTCGTTGGCTCCCTGGATATTTTCGGGGTACGTAGGCTTATATAGGAGGAAGAAGTACGTCGGCGGCCGCCCGAGGGGCCTACGAGACAGGGGGGCACGCACTATGGGGGGGGGGCGCCCTACCCTCTCGTGGCCGCCTCGGCTGCTTCTTGACTTGCACTCCAAGTCCTCTGGATCACGTTCGTTCCAAAAATCACGCCCCCGAAGGTTTCATTCCGTTTGGACTCCGTTTGATATTCCTTTTCTTCGAAATATTGCAATAGGCAAAAAAACGGCAATACGGCCTGGGCCTCCGGTTAGTAGGTTAGTCCGAAAAATGATATAAATGTGTAAAATAAAGCCCGTAAACATCCAAAAGGGGTAATATAATAGCATGGAACAATCAAAAATTATAGATACGTTGGAGACGTATCAACCGCCAAGTCCCATTAAGCATGTTGAACAAAAGAATGAAGATGTTATCATCATCGGGACTTGTTATGCAGAGCTGGGCAACACCACAGTCTTAGCAAAACACAACACCAAAGTAGAATTTTCAGCAGTTGAAAAGGGAAAGTGGAAACTGGACTTGGAGAGCTATGCCCAGTTCAACGCTCACGAGATTCACGCGGGTTAGTTAAACCGCCTTCACACCAGTCGTGACTTTGAAGCCGGCTTGGTTAACCTCATGAAGGAGCACTTTGAGGTAAGCACTATCGAAAACCTTCTCATATAAGTATATATCTGTCAGCCGCCAAGTCTACTGAATATGAAAGATAAGTATGTTGTAGACTTAGATAACCTTTTCGATCTTGTACCTATACCATTGCAATTTGTAACTACTGAAGCATAACATGTATCCCCCAAGAGCCGACTTAAAATTGGAAAGTTAAGCCGGGTCATCAAGTTGTAGTACAAATATCCACATATGTTGCCCCCAAGGGCCGACTTAAGCTACATAGCTAAGCTGGGACTTATTATGATTTTTTATGAACAAATTCAAATATGTAGCCGCCAAGGGCCAGCTTAGTCTTCATAGCTAAACCAGGTGATTAAGTGCCAAGTAAAATACTTGTATTATATATGCTTGGGACTTCTAAGAATAAGATCATAATATTGCCTATCTTTGTTCATTGCAGGTTGAGTTAAGTATAAAAGAATCTCAAGTCACTGATCTACACCAGAACATCAAGTCCCAACAATCTGAAACTTCCAAAGCCAAATCAGAATTGAAAACTGCTTTGGAAAACACTGAAAAGCTGAAGAAGGATTTCAGTGCTAAGAGATCCGGCTGGGATACTGAAAAGGCGGCTCTGTTAAAGAGAGCGGAAGATGTTGAGGCTGCTCTTAAGCTGGTGACTGACAAGTTATCTGGCTTAAAGCATCAAATCAATAGCATTACAGCTGCCATCTTCGGTAAGCAACATTGTACCTTAATCTTGTAACACCAATATTTAGCAATCATTAGCCAGGTCATCAATCTCTGTACCAATGCAGGCTCTAGAAGATCCAAACTGGCTCAAGATATGCGCGTCAAGCTGAAAGCTGCATATACCCTAGTGGAGCAGTTGTACACTGGTGCTCAATGGGCGATTTCTGCTGCTTCTCATAAAAAACAACCACCTAACCTTATCAAAGAAGTGCTGGAAAAATTGTCGGTGCTGCCGCAAAGAGTCGAAGAGCTGAAGCTATCCGCTGCTCGAGCCGGTGCCATCACCGCGCTAAGCCGGGCAAAAGCATGGCAAGCAGAGCTTGACCCGGAAGAGTTAGCCACCGGCTGCCCAAGCCTCAAAGAAGACGGGTCTCCCTTCGAAGCAGCAGATTTCACCAAGTCCGTAAAAGAAATGCACCCTTTGGCAAGCCAGCTCGCAGAAGAAACTGACTTTCCAAAATACCAGGCGGCTTATACCAAGGATAGCTCAAGAGTGCCAGTGTCGGTTCATGAGGTCACGGACCTTATCCCACCAACACGTAAGCATACCTTCGCCCTGATATTGACTCGTCAAGCCGTATAGATGATGAGGTTGTATTCAGAGCTTTGACTGGGATCAATTGGGCTACATCTGACTTCCAGCCAATGCGTGAAGAAGAAGAAGATGAACTGGTGCAAGATGACTCGGAGTCTTCAACACACCCAGATCAAGACAACTGATCCCTTGTGGAAACTTGCTAACTATGTGATGACACTTTTTGCTCCAAAACACTTAATCATTTGGGCTTAATGGCAGCCTTGTAATAGGCTAGTTGAAAACAGTGATCTGCCATGCCATCATGCATGTTTTGATGTTTTGAACATGTTTAATCGTCGTTCTAATATTTTAAGATCTGCAGTTTGTGCTTGATCACATTGATTCATCAGACGGGTCAAAACAAATAGTGTTGTGCTACCTGCATGCATACAAATAAATAACATGTGCCCTGGCAGTTTACACCAGGGCGGGTTACAATATTCAACATAATATGTTCTGGTGACATAAAAGTCTTATAACCAGGGCGGGTTATCAAAACCCTAAATATGCTCAAATATGAGCCATAATGATTAAGTCCATGTGGCCTGAGCCGTTGGAAACCATATGTCAATATGGTATAAGGATATAAACCCCAACAATGTTTAGAGAAAACAATAAATCAAGAAAAACAACGCTTTCATAGGCTGCCAAGCCTCAATATCAAGTGATGTTCATGGGCCGCACAACCACTAAGTTAATCCTTCATTCGAAACCTGTAAGCTGGGCGTCACATCACCAATCGCCGTTGTAACTTTCGACAAGTTCAGGGTCTTTTACAAGATTGACTGTCTAGAGTACGACGTGTCATTTTAGGATTACCTGGTTAGAGTGGTAAACATACAAGGCAGGATAACCCGAAATTTGGTGTTTACACTTGGAGTACAAGCTAATCAAAAGGACTTAACAAAGCTATGTTCATTGAACAGGGAGCCCCCCAAGTGACATATATTGAGCCTTCAAGGCAGGATACCTATGTTTGAACTATGCATTGCAACAAGTTCTCTTTAGTAACCTTTAACTTGGGCAATAAGCCCACAAGAATTTGCAACAAGGCATATAAGCCGAGTCAATAGGGTAGTCACAACTATGATCAATGAGTAGGAAGCCCCCAAGTGATCTTATGAATTGACAATAAAAAATCAAATTCTCAGAAATGAAACGACAGAGGCCCTGAATTATCAGGGATGCCGGCTTTATTATACTTGATCATAATATATACATGGATGAAAAATATTTACAACACAAAAGCCAGTAGCTCAGGTGTAATAAGGCCAAAGATGAGCAATGTTCCAAGGCCGGCGGGTCTCCTCCTCCGATGTGCATGAGTCCTTGTGGTCTTGAATAACGATGAGGTAGTATGACCCGTTGTTCAAGTTTTTGCTGACAACGAAAGGTCCTTCCCAAGGTGGGGATAATTTGTGCATATCTGTCTGATCCTAGATGAGTCGGATCACCAAGTCACCTTCTTGAAAGGTCTGGGTTTTAACCCGGTGGCTATGATATCGATGCAAATCTTGTTGGTATATTACTGAACGAGCCGCCAAAAGGTCACGTTCTTCATCCAACAAATCAAGAACATCTTGATGCACTTTTTCATTATCAGCTTCAACATAAGCCGCCACATGGGGCGAGTTGTGATGGATTTTACTGGGAAGAACCGCCTCTACTCCATAAACCTTGAAGAAAGGCGTATAATCCGTGGATCTGTTGGGGGTAGTATTGATACTCCAAAGTACTAAGGGTAACTCCTCAACCCAACAACCTGGCGTCCTCTTGACAGGGACCGTAAGCCGGGGTTTTATACCTCTCAAGATTTATTGATTGGCCCTTTCAGCTTGACCATTAGACTGTGGGTGAGCCACTAACGAGACATCAAGAAAAATATGCTCTTGTTAACAGAACTCTTTCATAGCACCCTTAGACAGGTTAGTGCCATTATCAGTTATGATGCTATGAGGATAACCAAACCGTAAAATCACCTTTTTAATGAATTGAACCGCCATTGCCGCATCACATTTGCTGATCGGCTCTGCGTCAACCCACTTTTTGTGAACTTGTCATCCGCCACCAAAAGGTGGGTCTTCTTGTCCTTGGATCTTTTGAAAGGTCCAACCATATCCAGCACCCAGACTGCAAAGGACCAAGTAATTGGAATCATCCTCAATTCTTGAGCCGACTCATGAGCCCGTTTGGAAAATTTCTGATAGCCTTCGCACTTCCTAACTAGATCTTCCGCATCAGCATGAGCCGTCAGCCAATAAAACCCATGACGAAAAGCCTTAGCGACGAGAGACTTAGAGCCAGCATGATGGCTGCAATCTCCTTCATGAATCTCCCTTAGAATCTCACGGCCCTCCTCAGGAGAAATACATCGCTGAAACACCCCTGTAACACTGCATCGGTGTACCTCGCCATTGAGAAAGGTCATTGATTTAGACCTCCAGGTTATTTGCCTAGCTAAAGTTTCATCAGCAGGTAACTCACCCTAGGTCATATAATGGAACCGTCCAATCCGGAATAGCATGAAGGGCCACCACCAACCGTGCCTCTGGGTCAAGGATAGCAAGATCCTCTTCTGTAGGTAATTTAACTGAAGGATTACTCAAAACATCAAGGAAGACATTAGGTGACACCAGCTTATGCTAAGACCCCAGCCGGCTTAAAGCATCGGCCGCCTCATTCTTCCTGCGATCAATATGTTCCACATGATAACCCTTGAAATGACCATCAATATCATCAACCGCCCGGCGATAAGCCTCCATGAGCGGGTCTTTGGAGTCCCAAGTTCTTGAGACTTGCTGAGCTACCAGATCTGAATCGCCATAACACCTGACCCGTATTAGGTTCATCTCTTTAGCCATCTGAAGACCATGGAGTAAAGCCTCATATTCATCTGCATTGTTAGTGCAAGCAAATATTAGACTTAAGACATAACAAAACTTATCACCTCATGGGGAAGTCAAAATAACTCTAGGCTTCGAGCCTTCCAACTGCCTGGATCCATCAAAATGAATAGTCCAATATGTATTATTCGGCTTATCCTCAGGCATCTGCAACTCTGTCCAGTCATTTATGAAATCAACAAGGGCCTGAGACTTAATAGCTATTCGAGGCACATATTTCAAACCATGAATTCCAAGTTCAATGGCCCACTTAGCCACCCGTCATGTAGCTTCTTTGTTTTGAGTAATATCCCCAAGAGGAGCAGAACTGACCACAGTGATGGGATGACCAAAGAAATAATGCTTCAACTTGCGACTAGCCATGAACACTCCATAGACTAGCTTCTGCCAATGTGGGTATCTCTACTTAGACTCAATTAATACCTCACTAACATAATAAACTGGCCTTTGAACCGGATATTCCTTGCCTGATTCCTTCCTCTCCACCACAACTGCCACACTGACGGCTCTACTGTTAGCAGCCACATATAAAAGCAAGGGCTCCTTATCAGTAGGAGCTGCAAGCACCGGCGGCTCAGCCAACTATTTCTTAAGAGCCTCGAATGCCTCATTGGCAGCATCACTCCAAACAAAGTGATATGTCTTCTTCATCATCTGGTAAAAGGAATAGCCTTTTCACCCAGGCGGCTTATAAACCGGCTTAAGGCTACAATACGACCCACCAAACACTGAACGTCATTAACACATACCAGCTTGGCCAAAGAAGTGTTAGCCTTGATCTTCTTCAGGTTAGTTTCAATACCTCTATCAGAGACCAGAAAACCTAAGAGCTTACCCGCTGGCACGCCAAAAACATATTTATCTGGGTTAAGCATCATCATGTAGACCCGGAGATTGTCAAAGGTCTCCTTCAAATCATCTATCAAGGTCTCCTTCTTCCTGGATTTCAAAATGATATCATCCACATAAGCATGAACATTGCGCCCAATCTAGCTGTGGAGACAATTCTGAACACAACGCTGATAAGTCTCCTAGGCACTCTTGAGCCCAAAAGGTATAGATACGTAGCAGAAGGCTCCAAAGGGACTGATGAAGGATGTATTCTTCTGGTCCTTAACTGCCATCTTGATATGATGATAACCAGAATAAGCGTCTAAAAAACTCAAATGCTCACAACCCATTGTAGCATCAATGATCTGATCAATGCGAGGAAGAGCAAAAGGATCAGCTAGACAAACCTTGTTAAGGTCCATGTTGAGGATATAACTACTGAGTGTAAACCGCCCAGGATGGGCTGGTTCACGCTCATCTATATTGAAGCCCGTGAAGGCAAAGAAGATGTCGCTTTACTGTTAAAGCTTAGAGGCCCAGAGCCTGAAGGCGAATTAGGGCCCATAGCTGTAAACCACCATAGTTGTACAACTTGTATTGTAAGTTAAGGAAAGGGAGAGACCGAGCCGGATACTTGTATGAGCCGGCCTCGGGACTCTGTAAACCGGCCGGGCGTCGACCTGTGTATATAAAGGGATGACCCGGCGGCGGTTCAGGGATAGAAAACAACAACTCGAGACTCAGGCAAAGCGGATTCGCTCCCTGGTCACAGAAACCCAAGCAATTCCATCACAACTAGACGTAGGCTTTTACCTTCATCGTAAGGGGCCGAACTAGTATAAAACTCTCGTGTCCCTTGTCCGGTTTAACCCCTTCAAGATAATCTTGTTGCGATGGCTCCACGACTAAGTCCTTCTGTTAGGACATCTGACGTGATATTTCCATGACAGCCGGCGCCCACCGTGGGGCTATCGCGTGATGGTTTCGAGCTCTTGAAGGGCAACTTTGAAGGACTCAAGGGATGCGCGGTTGGCCGGATGACCAAGAGTCGTCGCGGCAAGCTCTACATCGACGATGCAGGATGGGGCCCCGAGGCCGGCTCAATCGAGTACAGTTACGGGGTCCCCTTTCGCGGAATTCACGTCTTCATCGGCAAGATCGGCGAACCGGGCCCTAAGGCGGACATCTCCACCGACCTCGTCGAGACGGCTCAGCGTGCAAGCCCTGCCCGAGTTCAGCCTACCATGAAGCATGCGTTCGTAGGACTCATCCACCGCGCGGGATCTGAACCGGTGTCCGATGGTGAGACGACCATCTACTCAGATAGCGAGTCATCTGCTGGTGAAACCGAGTCGCTGTACCAATGGCAAGACAGATGGATTGGGGTCTATTCTGATGGCAACAGTATTCCAGACCCCTTTGAACCGCCAAACCGGGTTGCAGTCTTCATGGCCGGAACACAGCCCACCTTGCAGTCTTCATCCATAGCAGCAATGATGTCTGGATCAGCAGCCGCGACAGTAGGCCGGGCGCGTCGACCGGCTCAAGTTCTTTCTTGTTTGTTGGATGCCTGGGCGACCTTGTTAACCACGGCAGTCACCCCGGAGACGCAGGATCGGCATAATGCAGATGTTACCAAGTTAAAGGACCAGATAACACAGGCCAAGGATGACCTAGCAGCTGAGGAAGTTAGGATGGCTGAGGAACGGGCCGCTTTAGATGCCTAGTCACAACAGATCCAGGCACAGAATTACCGGCTTATGTTGGATCAGAACACGTCAAACGAAGTGCTGCGAAGGAAGTACCGGTCTCGTCTGCCACCGGTCTACGAAGGACTGAATCTCTTCAACACGCCGGGGGCTGGGCCAAGTAATCTGGCAGCGGTAAACCAGATCGAGGCACCTAGGGCAGCGCGGGATCAACCACGGATAATGGACCCAACTCGACGTACGGATAACCCGCCGCAATACATATCGACACCACCAGGTCATTTTTCTAGCCCTTTGGATAACATGATTGCTGCGACATCTCGCCTGGCAGCTATTCCGATGGAGGGTGATTCACTGGCAGCGATTGAGATGCGACGAGCCAGGGATCTTCTTCAAACCGATGTTGTGCAGCAGCAAGCTTATTCCTATAGCCGAGACAGAATCCATTCAAACCCCCGTCCGAGCAAAAGTTATAGCAGGCACATGGACGAACAGGAGGTGTCAAGCAGCGCACGGCGCCATAATACACCTCGACGGCCTAATCCGGCGCGTGGGGGTGCGAACGCTTAGGATGTAGTGGACAATGGCAGAGCGCGAAGAGAGGCCGCATTAGCAGCACATCACGTGGGTCATCATCAACCCGCCCCAGTTCAACCAGCAGCGTCAGTAGAAAGAGGGCTTGCCTTTAGCTCTTAAGGAGTGCCGTGTCTCATCCCGGCTCTCCGTAATGTGCGATTGCCCAAGGATTTCAAGGGTCCGCGTAAAGTGCCTAATTATACCGCTGATCAACCCCCCGAGGCGTGGGTTGAAAGTTATGAGATGGCAATGGAGATGCTGCATGTGGATGAAGCGGCATGTGCAAAATACTTCACCATGATGTTGGAAGGGACAGCCCACACTTGGTTAAAGAGCCTACCCGCCAACTCCATCGGTCATGGGACCAATTGAAGGCCGGGTTTATAGCGAATTTCAAGGATACATGCAAACAACCCATGTCCATTGTGGACTTAGATGCATGTGTTCAAGGAGAGAACGAGTCAACAACTCATTGCGTGCGCCGGGTTTTAGAAGTCCTGCATTCGTCGGACCGCATCAATGCTGACATAACAATTGTAACATTGGAGCGCAATTGCCGGTTTAAGTCACTGAAGATGAAGTTGGGGCGGATCAAATGCCACTGCAATGACATGGGAACACTTATCGCAGCCTTGGTTAAATATGCCGATTCTGATAATACCAAGGATCCTGATTCTGACGAGGAGAAACTGGAGAAGGGAAAGAAGAACAACGGTGCAAAGGGACAGCATAACCAGGCGGGTCATGGGAACAATGGTAAGCGTAAAGCGGATAATTCGGATTTCGTGGCTAACACCAATGTGCAGGGCAATGCGCAGCATTGTAAAGGTAAACCGTCTCAGCGCGGTGGAGGCATGAATCTGGAGCGTCTGTTAAACCAGCCCTGCCCAAAGCACGGAACGAAGGAGACTCCGGCCATGCACCTCTGGAAGGATTGCTTTATTATGAAGGAGTTCAAAAACTTTGATCTCTTCCGGTATGATCAGGGTCCTTCTAGCGGTTCAGGTCCAGGATTTCACGGGCTGGGTTACGGCGGAGGCGGTTCAGACTCCGGATTTCTGAATAATCAGGGCAACCAGAACAACCAAGGTGGTCAAAACTAGGAGAACAATCAAGGGAATCAGCAACAATCAGGTTATCAGAGTAACCCAAAGCAGTTGAATGGTGGGCAGTATCATGTTTTTACCACTAGCTTATGCAAGCAAGATCAGAAGCTTCACAAGAGGGCAGTGAACGCTGTTGAACCGGCAGTACCTCGTTACTTACGTTGGTCCGAGCAGCCCATTGTGTGGAGCAGAGAGGATCATCTGCCCCGGATTGATAATCCGGGTCATCTGGCTATGGTGGTGGCACCTCAGGTCGGGGGGTTATAAGTTCACCAAGGTACTCATGGATGGAGGGAGCAGCATCCACATCCTATATTATGAAACCTTTCGTTGCATGGGATTGATAGATAAGAATCTTAAACCGTCAAACACTATTTTTCACGGTGTACTACCAGGTAAATCGGCATATCTAGTTGGCAAGATAGCTTTGGAAGTTGTGTTTGGTGATGAGCATGATTCCAGGTCAGAAACATTGACCTTTGAAGTGGTGAAAATCCAGAGCCCATATCACGCCCTGTTTGGACGGCCGGCTTATGCAAAGTTCATGGCAAGGCCCTGTTATATTTACTTATAGCTCAAGATGCCGGGTCATAAAGGGATTATCATGGTGCACGGGAGTCGTAAGATCTCTTTGGACTGCGAAGAGGGTGATGCGGCCTATGCTGAGTCGGTTTGCGCAATAGAAGAGTTGAAGTTCTACAAGGACAATGTTGATCCGGTAGATATGACTCCTCTGAAGAAGCCCACCACAGAGCATGACCCGACCCTGAAGTTCAAACCGGCTGATGAAACTAAGCTTGTTGATTTCATTCCCGGTGATTCATCCAAACAATTTAGTATCAGCACAAATCTGGATCCGACATAGGAAAGCATGTTCATCGAGTTCATCTGTGAGAACCGGGACATTTTTGCATGGAAGCCTTCTGACATGCCAGGTGTACCGAGGGAACTCGCTGAGCACACTCTCAATATTGATCCCAAGTTTAAACTGGTCAAGCAGTTTCTTCGCCGCTTCAACAAGGAAAGACGTAAGGCCATTGGAGAGGAGGTAGCCCAGCTGTTGGCTGCTGGGTTTATCGTCGAAGTTTTTCATCCAAAGTGGCTGGCCAATCCGGTGCTAGTGCTTAAGAAGAATGGCACTTGGCGTATGTGTGTGGACTACACAGACTTGAACAAAGCTTGTCCGGCAGATCCTTTTGCTCCCCCACGTATTGATCAGATCATCGATGCTATGGCGGGTTGTGAGCGTTTGAGTTTCTTGGATGCTTATTCTGGCTATCATCGGATCAAAATGGCAGTTAAGGACCAGGAGAAGACAACCTTCATCACTCCCTTTGGAGCCTTCTGCTATGTGTCTATGCCCTTTGGGCTCAAGAGTGCCCAGGCGACTTATCAGTGTTGTGTGCAGAATTGTCTTCACACTCAGATTGGGCGCAACGTTCATACTTATGTGGATGACATTGTGGTAAAATCCAGGAAGAAAGAGACATTGATAGACGACCTCAAGGAGACCTTTGACAATCTTCGGGTTTATAAATTGATGCTCAATCCGGACAAGTGTGTTTTTGGTGTTCCGGCAGGCAAGCTCTTAGGATTTCGGGTGTCTAACAGTGGCATTGAGGCTAATCCGGAAAAGATCAAAGTGATTACATCTTTGGCTAAACGGGCGTGTATTAATGATGTTCAGCGACTGGCGGGTCGAATTTCAGCCCTAAGCCGGTTTATCAGCCGCTTGGGTGAGAAGGTGATCCCTCTGTATTAGATGTTGAAGAAAACAGACACTTTTGTCTGGAGTGACACAGCTAATGCGGCGTTTGAGGACTTGAAGAGACAGTTGGTTGAACCACCGGTTCTTGCTGCTCCGGTTGATAAGGAGCCGCTGTTATTATACGTGGCTGCTAATGCTCGGGCTGTCAGCGTAGCCATTGTGGTGGAATGCAAGGAGGCTGGAAAGGAATATCCAGTTCAAAGGCCGGTTTATTATATCAATGAGGTGTTAATTGAGTCAAAGCAAAGATATCCGCATTGGCAGAAGCTAGTGTATGGGGTTTTCATGGCAAGTTGGAAGCTTAAACAGTACTTTCCGGACCATCCCATCAAAGTGGTCAGTTCCGCTCCTTTGGGGGATATAATCCAGAACAGGGAGGCAACTGGCCGGGTTGCTAAGTGGGCTATTGAGCTTGGACCACACGGTTTGAAATACATGCCTCGCACGGCCATCAAGTCACAGGCTCTTGTGAATTTCATCAATGATTGGACAGAGTTGCATGCACCGGAAGACAAACTAGACAGCACATACTGGACTATCCACTTTGACGGGTCCTGACAATTGGAGGGCTCGGGGGCTGGAGTTGTCCTTACTTCCCATCGAGGTGATAAAACTTGTTATGTTCTCCGCTTAATCTTTCCTTGTACTAACAATGCAGCTGAGTACGAGGCCTTACTCCATGGTCTCCGTGTGGCCAAGGAAATGAACTTAAGCCGGGTTCGATGCTTTGGAGATTCTGATCTGGTGGCTCAGCAAGTTTCTGGCACTTGGGACTCTAAGGATCCCCTCATGGCAGCTTACATACGAGAGTTAGATGTTGTGGCTGATCACTTCAAGGGTTATCAGGTTGAACACATTGATTGACGCAAAAATAAAGCAGTAGATGCTTTAAGCCAGCTGGGGTCTTAGCATAAACCGATGCCACCCTATACCTTTTTGGATATCCTGCATAACCCGTCTGTAAAGTTGCCTACAGAGGAGGATTTGGCTATTCCTGATCCGGAGGCACAGTTGGTTGCTGCTTTACATATAATTCCGGACTGGACGGTTCCATATTTGGCATATATGAACCGGGGCGAGTTACCAGAAGATGAAGTTCTGGCTAGGCAGATAATACGGTGGTCCAAGTCCATGGTTATTCACAACGGCGAGTTACATTGCTACAGTGTTTCAGGCGTGTTCCAGCGTTGTGTTTCTCCTGAGGAGGGCCAAGAGATTTTGCGTGAGATCCACGAAGGAGATTGTGGTCACCACGCCGGTTCAAAATACCTTGTTGCTAAAGCTTTTCGTCATGGTTTCTACTGGTTGACAGCTCATGCTGATGGTGAGGACCTGGTAAAGCGGTGCGATGCTTGTTAGAAGTTTTCACGCCGATCTCATGTTCCGGCTCAAGAGCTACGGATGATTCCAATAACTTGGCCGTTTGCTACTTGGGGGCTTGATATGGTGGGTCCTTTTAAGTAGTCCAAGGATAAGAAGGCCCACCTGTTGGTGGCGGTTGACAAATTTACTAAGTGGGTTGAAGTGGAGCCAGTAAGCAAATGTGACGCAACCACGGCGGTTCAATTCCTCAAGAAGGTAATCTTCCGCTTTGGCTTTCCACACAACATCATCACAGATAATGGCACGAACCTATCTAAAGGAGAAATGGAGGACTTCTGTCAACGAGAGCATATCCGGCTTGATGTGTCATCAGTGGCACACCCTTAGTCTAATGGACAAGCTGCGAGAGCAAATCAGGAAATCTTAAATGGTATCAAGCCCCGGCTTATGGTTCCTTTAAAAAGGATGCCAGATTGTTGGGTGGAAGAAGTACCATCTGTGTTATGGAGCATAAACACCACCCCAAATCGGTCTACGGGCTATACACCTTTCTTCATGGTTTACGGGGCAGAGGCAGTCCTCCCAAGTAATATTCGTCATGACTCACCCCGGGTTGCCAATTATGTTGAAGCGGACAATGAGCAAGCACGACAAGAAGCACTGGACCTGTTAGATGAAAAACGGGACATGGCGCTGGCTCGTTTGGTGGTTTATCAGCAAGACCTGCGGTGTTATCACAGCCGCCAGCTTAGAACAAGAACCTTTCAAGAAGGCGATTTAGTGCTCCAGCTCATCCAGGATCAGACCGATATGCACAAGTTATCCCCACCTTGGGAAGGGCCCTTTGTGGTCAGCAAGAATCTGCACAACGGATCATACTACCTCATTGATGTTCGAGAGCACGCAGACTGACGCAAATCTGAGGAGGAGACCTGGCGGCCGTGGAACATAGCTCTCCTTCGACCTTATTACACCTGAGTCATAGTCTCTTCTTATGTACATATGTTGACAATGTATATATTATGATCAATATAATAAACCGACATCCTTGCTATAAGCAGGGTTTCTGTTGTTTTTTCCAATATCTTCTGATTACATGGGGGCTTCATCTGATAAAGCGGAGTTCTACCTGTTAAACTGGCTATCACGCCACAATACAGCTTGGGAGCTTCACACCCAAAGGGCCAAAGAGAGTCTGTTTGCTATTCACAGCTCAAACATGGGCACCCATTGAGCACAGCTCACAAAGTTACTTGGGGGCTCTTTGTGCAACGTAACAAAGAGTTTGGAAGGACCCTTGTAATCTGCTATCAAGCACGGCTTGGAAGGCTGGTGTATTCACCAAAAACCCCAGGTTAACCTGCCTTTATCAAGTAAGCCACTCTTATCCAGGTAATCCTGGCATGACCCGCCGAACGTTTGACAAGTCAATCTTATTTAGACCTTGAACTTGTCAAAGTTAAAACGACAATTGGTTAGTTGGAGGTCCACCTTGAAAGGCTTTGCAAAATGGTTTAACTCAGCGGCCTGGCAGCCCTTGAAAAGCCTCGACTACACGGTCTTATTTTCCTTTGACAATTTTTGTTTTTTCATGCAAATTTATGTTGAACCGGCGTCTATTGACCCGACATGGCTATCAGTCATCTTAATAACCCAGTGTTTGTTAACCCAGCTTGGCTTTCAGCTACAAGTTGTCAGACCATATTCATTGTTAAACTGGTGTTTCATAACCTGGTTTGGCCTTGACTACATGTCGCTAGTATGATCATCCGGTGTTTATCACAACCCGGTATGACTTATTATACACCAGCATTGCATGGTGGGAGTTGTCAACACTCAAGATTTGGGTTTGCACCCTTACTACAATCAAGTTGGTGAGCCAACAATGTGATTTAATATCGCAGGTATGATCTATTTCATATTTTGATATTTTTTTAGCCTTGGTTATCAATCAGGCTTTAGATTGGGCATTATGACCAGTCTGGCGGTAAACCACCAGGACAACTATTCTTATGCAGACGTAAGGATTGCATAAAATACTCAAAGTATAAAAGCAAGCATAGCAATAATCATGGCGGATCACACAACGTCATGTAGCAGTGCACGATGACAGCAGAACACAGTATTTCAACTATCCTATTACAAGGCGTTTGGATGCCCAAAATACTGATTGTTTGTTGCACAGAACACAGTCTGTGGGAATTCAGTCGGTTGCCGGATTACGCCTCGTCACTCGGTTGACGTGAGGTTGATGGATCTTTTGGTGTCGGTTCAGCCTCCTCCTCCTCACCCAGTGGCTGGAAGTCAAGGGTGGTCCACTCAATCCTGGTTAAGGCTTGAAAGACAGCTTCGTTTCTTATAAGGTTGGACGGTTCAACGTCAGGGGCATAGGTGTGCTTACAGATTGGAGGGATTAAATTCTGTGCTTCTTTCCCGGCTGCGTCAACCCGTTTGTTGTCTGCATCGTAGCTGGACCGATAGACAGACAAGTCAACCTCCTCAGCTAATTGGCTTGCCAATGGATGCATCTCTTTTGTCAATGCTTTGAGGGCTTCATTATCAAATTCTGATCCGTCCTCTTATTGACCAGGATAGCCCTTTGCTATATCTGCCGGATCAAGATCAGCAATCCATGCTTTGGCCCGAGTCAGGGCTATTAAAGCGCCAGCTCTTGTGGCAGACCGCTTTACCTCTTCCATCTGGGCCCGGGTCATAGATAATTTGGCCAGCGTATCCTTGATCAAGATGGGTGCCAGTTTGTTGTATGAGGATGCACAGATGACTCGCTGAGCGCTGGTATACAATTGTTCTATCAATGTGTAAGCAGCTTTCAATTTCATCCGCATATTTGAGCCCAGATGAGCAAAACGGCCACCTGCAACAGTTCAAGAATTTGTTGTCAAACCGACAATTTCAAAGATGTTTCAGCAAGATTCTTACAAAGTGTACTTACCAAATATTGCAGAAGTCATAGCATTGACCTGACTCTTTAACCCAGACAGTTCTTCCACCACCGGTTTAAGATGTGATTCGGTGTCTTCAGCCCGCTTTAATAGAGCGGCCTTCTCGGTTTCCCAAACTGCCCGCTCGTTTTTGAAATCATCCTTTAATTGCTCCATGGTAGTTAAAGCGCCCTTCAGTTCATCTTTGGTCTTGGAGGTTTCTGCTTGCTGGGGCGTGATATTCTCTCGAAGATCAGCAATTTGGGAATCTTTGTTGCTTATATCAGCCTGCAAGGACAGACGATGAAGATGTTAATATTTTCTTAAAGTCCCAAGAACATAACAAGTTATACACTTGGCACTTGGGGGCTAATGCGGATTGCTTATTTTCTGGCTATTATTTAAAGTCCCAAGGCTCAATACAAGTATTACTCTTGGCACTTGGGGGCTAATGTGTATTTGATCAGAAAACCAAAGGCAAAGGAATTCAACAAGGACAAAGTTTTTAACATAAAGTCCCGGTTCATCTTGAAGAGACAATCCGGCCCTTGGGGGCTACACAGTTGAAGTCTTTTTTTATCTCAAAGTCCCAATTCACCTTGAAGAGACGAATCGGCCCTGGGGGCTACAATGGAGTTGATATACAGTACAAGAAAATTTAGTGTTTGGAAGTTACCTCATAGCGCTCCTTCATCATGTTGACTAAACCGGCCTCATAGTCACGGCTTGTGTACAGGCGGTTTAGAAATTTGGAAAGGAGTTCCTGAGCACTGAGATGAGCATAACTTGTCAAATCATTCTTCCATTTGCCTTTCTCCACAGCAACAGCTTCCACCTTGGCATTATGCTTGGACAAAGCGACAGGGTTGCCAGGAGAAGTGTGGTCAAACCCAGTAATCACAACATCATCAGTTGCTATATTTGGGCCTGCCGGTTTATCTGAGGCTCTGGCCGGGCTATGCGGATCAGCAATTGGACTTGGAGGATTGGCATGCGGGCTTGATGGATCAACATGACGATTAGCCGGGTCAGCTTCCGGCAAATCAACATCAGTTTTCTAACCTTGCGGGACAGGGTCATCCATAGCAATGTCAGCATCTCCACCAGCACCTTCTAAAGTCCTCTCCGGTTCAACCTCATCAGTGGGGGCATTGGTCTTTGCTTTCTTGCTCAGTCGGGCTTTGGTGCTGCAATATCAAATAGAGGTTAATATGGTAAACAGGCGCAAGAAGGCAAAGCTAACAAACAATGTACTTACCCAGGGACGGTTTTGAGGGGGGGCATTTGGGTAGTTGATGAGTCGCCAGACGAAGAATTTGAAGTCACCTGATAATTCGAATCAGATGGATTGAGTGGGTATCGGAAGCAACCCGCCAAAGGATAAGATTTATTAAAAGAGCAAGAGACCTCTGGATGACGTTTCCGGTTTGGGGTGTTTGGTAAACCGGAGGAAGTGACTTGTTGGCCACTGTGCCGGTTTGTGCGACGACCTTCATGTTGATGTGTCTTCAAAGAAAATTGTGGATCCAAATGAGCAATAGGATGTGAGTGTTTTACTTTCCGAACTGCACGACGAAGTTTTTGAACCGGCACATGATCTGAATCGGAGGAAAGGGAGATTACCTCTACATGGTCAGCACGGCTGGCTTCCGCATCATCCTGATAATAGTCATTGTCAATAAGGTGTATGAAAAATGAACCAAGGGAGTCAAGTTCTACCTCTTGTTCTGAATCATCGATATCTTCGGGCGGATCAGAGGACTCGGCGGTTTTCTTCTTGGCTGGCCTCTTTGTGGCTTTGCTCTTGGCACGAAGAGCCCTCGCCGGTTTGTCTTGAGCCTTTGCCGGTTTGTTTTGAGTTTTTCTCTTCCAGAAAGGATCTTTGGCCTATAAGAATAAACAAAAGGCTGTCAGAAAAATGATAAAGTGAAGACGGATTAAAAATAGAAGGGTAAAGATTCTTACGGCTGGCGGTTTGTTCTTGGCGTAAAAGGGACATAGCCCGGTTTTACTGCACTCAGCGATCGGTTCATCCAGCATTTTCTTCACAGACTCAGTGACCTCGTCGTCAGTCATTGGTATTTCAGTATGCCGTTGAGGATCCTTGACATTCCCAGTGTATTCATGCATTAATCCGGGGCGGCAGCTTAAGGGCAGGATACCCCAAGAAACTCAGCAACGGACAAGGTCAACGCCAGTTAAACTGTTTGCAAGGAAAGCCTGGAGTTTAGCAAGTTGTGGTGCATATGTTTGTCATTCTTTGGCAGTGAGCCGCTGAGGCAGTGGATGACCATTGCTGAGACGATGAGCACGGTAACCCGGTAAAGGGTTTTCATCAGCAGGAGCGGTGTTCTGATAATAGAACCGTGTTTGATTCCAATCTTTAGGGTGGCTGTGATGTTTGGCATGAGGAAAATCGACTTCTTTCCTTTTCTTAATTGACACTCCACCAAGTTCAGTATTGGGGCCGTCAGAAAATTTAGTGCGGCGGTTCAAGTGGAAGAAGTCCCTGAAGAGTTCAACAGTCGGTTCTTCTTGAAGATAAACTTCACAGAACACTTGAAAGTTGCAAAGATTGGACACACAATTTGGTCCAATGTCTTGAGGGTGGAGCTGAAAGTTGGCAAGTACATCCTGGTAAAACTTTGATCCAGGAGGGCTAAATCCCTGGTCTAGATGCTGCATAAATACAACCACTTCTCCATCTTGAGGTTCAGGAGGGTACTCAGGACCAGGAACTCGCCAATGTAAGACCTCCTTTTTGGCTAAAATGCCAGTCAGAACATACCCATTAAGCTGCTCTTCCTTGATCCGGGAAGGAACCCAATTGCAAGAAGCGAATTGTTTGGCCATTTTTAACGATAAACTATAAAGGAAGTACAAATGCCGGTTCACGATTCAAGATTGATATGCATAAACCGGTGTTAAACTAGGGGATTTAAACAGAGCGTGTATGCATGTTAAACCGGATATTGATGCTCAGGTCAAATTGCCGGTTTAAGTGAGGGCTAATGGTACCTGGTGGATTATGATTTTCTGCAAAAGTTAAACCGACATTAGTGGAAGAAGCAGAGATGAAATTCATTAAGTGCTAAAGAAACAGGTTTCACAAGATGGTATTATAATTTTTGATCTATGCAACCTAGTAAAGAAAACTTTTTGAACCCTAAAATGGCGACATCAGAATAATGAGGATCCAGATGGGACCTGTTCGTGGTTCTAAAGATACTACGGTGAGGCAAAACAATATTATAGCTTCGGCCGTAGAAGGAAAAGATTAAGTTGGTCTAGATTCGATGAGACAGTAAGAGGAAGAGGTAAAAACCACGATGAACACTGAGGAACACAGATGAACTCTGAAACCCTAATGCAGATTAAGGGTGCGTTCAGGTTGATGCAGTGGCCAGGGATGATGCAGAGCTTCAAGGTCGATGGCGGCGGCAGAGCTGTCGGGCTTGCACGTTGAGAGGAGGAAGAAGAAGTGCGGAAGGGGAAAAGGGAAGGACCCTGAGCTTATTTATAGGCCGAATGGATAAAGTGGGCAAGCACGAGAATCCAGGAGCCCAAAGCGGTAAAATGGGGCGCAGCTGTCGCCTCGATCTTCGGAGGATAATTAATGAAGGGAATCTTTTTAACCTTTTTTTATACAGAGATGACGTCATGACGATTTACTGCAATTTCAAAAGATGACGTCATGGCGCTTTACCAAAGTATTACAAGGAGAAGACATCAGGGAGGTTTACGAGGATTGTAAGAAGATGTTCATAGAATTTTTCTAAGTATTGAAGATTGACATGATTAGGTTCAAATCAATCTGGGGCCTAATGTTGAGGATATAACTACGGAGTGTAAACCGCCCAGGAGGGGCCGATTCACGCTCATCTATATTGAAGCCCATGAAGGCAAAGAAGATGGCGCTTTACTGTTAAAGCTTAGAGGCCCAGAGCCTGAAGGCAGATTAGGGCCCATAGTTGTAAACCGCCATAGTTGTACAACTTGTATTGTAAGTTAAGGAAAGGGAGAGACCGAGCCGGACACTTGTATGAGCCGGCCTCGGGACTCTGTAAACCGGTCGGGCGTCGACCTGTGTATATAAAGGGACGACCCGGTAGTGGTCCAGGGACAAAAAACAACAACTCGAGACTCAGGCAAAGCGGATTCGCTCCCTGGTCATCAAAACCCAAGCAATTCCATCACAACTAGACGTCGGCTTTTACCGTCATCGTAAGGGACCGAACTGGTATAAAACTCTCGTGTCCCTTGTCCGGCTTAACTCATTCAAGCTAATCTCGTTGCGATGGCTCCATGACTAAGTCCTTCCGTTAGGACATCTGACATGATATTTCCACGACAGTCCGTGTAATCCATGCACATACGCCAAGTGCCATTCTTCTTAAGCACCAGCACCGGGTTAGCCAACCATTGAGGTTGAAAAATTTCAACAATAAACTAAGCCGCCAAGAGCTGGGCCACTACTTCACCAATGGCATTGCGCCTTTCTTCATTAAAACGACGAAGGAATTGCTTGACTTGATTAAATATTGGATCAATATTGAGAGTGTGCTCAGTGAGTTCCCTCGGTACACCTGGCATGTCAGAAGGCTTCAATGCAAAGATGTCCCGGTTCTCACGGATGAACTCGATGAGCACACTTTCCTATTTCGGATCTATGTTAGCACTGATAATGAATTGCTTGGATGAGTCGCCAGGGACGAAGTCAACCGGTTTAGTATCATCCGCCGACTTAAACTTCAACAACGGGTCCTGCTCTGTGGTTGGCTTCTTCAAGGGGGTCATATCCGCCGGGTCAACATTATCTTTATAGAACTTAAGCTCATCAGTTGCACAAGCTGACTCAGCATAGGCAGCCTCGCCCTCATCACATTTCAAACCTATCTTTTTGTTTCCAAGCACCGTGATGGTACCTTTATAACCCGACATCTTAAGACATAATAATGCCATGCCATAAATTTGGCATAAGCTGGCCGTCCAAACAAGGCGTGATAAGGGCTCTTGATCTTAACCACTTCAAAAGTCAAATTTTCAGCCCTGTAGTCATACTCGTTACCAAAAACTACCTCCAAGGTTATCTTACCAACCGGATATGTTGACTTACCGAGCACCACCCCATGAAAAACTATAGAGGACGGCTTAAGATCCTTGTGAGTCAAATTCATACAGCAAAAGGTATCATAATAAAGGATATTGATACTACTGCCACCATCCATGAGCACCTTACTGAACTTGTATTCCCCAACCTGCAGTGCCACCACCACCGCCAGCTGACCCGGATTATCAACCCGGGGCGAGTGATCTTCATGGCTCCATACAATCGACTGTTCTGACCAACATAAGTATCACTACAAAAAAAATACACTTCCGTGATGATACGTGTTTGTCACAGTAGGTCGCGTTTTCTGTCATCCATGTACATCCATGACGATTTTATGACAGAATCAAGATAGTCATACATGTGCTGTCGTAGAAGTGTTCCATGACATTACCAAAATTATCATCACGGAAGTGTCCACTTCCATGACGATAAATCGCACGTCACAGAAGTGCTTTCGTCAAGAGTGACTGACACGTGGCATCCACCATAATGGAACGCCGTTAAGCTATAGGGTCGAATTTTGGATCTGATAACCCATTAACAGCCACAACCAATGCCGATTTTCCACGTGTAAAATTCTCATTGGCTGACGGATCCACGCGTCAGCTCCGCATTGGCGCAGGTGTCACTCATCCAACGGTCGAGATGGGCCTATGATATGTTGACACGTGGACCGGCCCAAAAGTGGCCCACAAAGTTTAAATGGGCCGGCCCAACCAAAGGCCCATAAGATTTAGCGGACCATAATGGGCCGGCCCAGCTAAAGGCCCACAAAATTTAGCAGACCATAATGGGCCGGCCCAGCTAAAGGCCCACACGATTTTGCTTACCATAATGGGCCGGCCCAGCTAAAGGCCCACAAGATTTCGCGGACCACAATGGGCCGGCCCAGCTAAAGGCCCACAAGATTTTGCAGACCATAATGTGCCGGCCCAGCTAAAGGCCCAACATTCTCTATCAAATCGGCCCATCAACGGCCTGTCCTAAACTTGTCATCAACGCAGCCGATGGTCACTTCTGGCCCGTTAACAATCCGCTAAGTAATTGGGCCGAATTACGACCTGGTGTATTTCCGGCCTGTTAAAGGTCCGGCTTCATTTGGGCCCATTTACAGGCCATCAAAATTTTCGGCCCATAAACGACCGTGAAGGATTTGGGTCATATTGGGCCATGTCTGACATTCGGCCTGTTAGAGGCCCACTATAGATTTGGGCCACATTCGGCCTGTTGTCATTTTTGGCCTGTTAACGCCAGACATAAACCATGGGCCATATGTGGCCCAACGTCATATCGGGCCCATTAACGGCCCATATAAAAATGATGATAATCTAGCCTGACCGAAGTTCTGGCCTTTACAGGCCCGTATATTATGTCGGCGCATTTACGGCCCGTCCGAATTTCGGCCTGTCAAAGATCCGCATCGTAAATGGGCCACCATTTTGGCCTACTAAGTCCAGTGGGTTATTTGGCACAATCAGGGCCCAATATCACTTTCGGTCCATTATAGGCCCATGTTTTTTATGGGCTCGAGATATTTACACCTGTAAACGGCCTAGTTTACTGAGGGCCCAAATTATGTTTAGGCCTGTTAAAGGCCCACTATGGGCACAGGCGTACCAGAAAAATATGAAATCTTATGCTGATTTAGGCGCAGATATTTTTAGTGGGCTACATGCCAATTTTGGCCTATAATCGTTTTTAGCCCAATTGGAATGGGCCCAGCAAATGTTGGCATGTTGGGCTCCTACGAAGCTTTCGGCCGAATACATTACTAAGATAAACCTACACTATACAAAAATAGCGTCGTAATTACTGCATCCTGTGGCAGCATCATAAATGTTGTATCACAACAAAATAGATTCCAACCATACAACAAAAGGCCTGTTGGCATAAAGTTTATAGTCCTTCCAGATAAAAGCACCATCAGATGTATAGAAGCACATATCACTTGACCTGAGTGCTAATGTTCAGGCTGTAGAATCTGATGGAGCAGCACGATCTCCACCTTTTTCCGCCATTTCTCTTGAACAACGAAGCGAATGTCTGATAGTCTGGTTTCAAAACCATTTATATCTTGACGACATTTCTCAACCACAATTCTTGTTTCCGAAACAACATCCATTAGGGATTGGACTTGTGTTTGGAGCACAAATATATCACTCTGTCTAGCAGGAAGATTTTGTTCAGTGGGCGACTTGGACAAGGTTACCTTGACAACCAACCCAAAATTATGCGGGAAGGTGCTTTTTGCACTGGTAGTGGAGAGATAGTGACGCACTGCAGCAAGAGGTGACATTGTGCTTGTAGTAGCCTCGTCACCTTCAGGTGGTTGTGGCTGTTCAATCATTTGTTCCATAGCTTCCTGAAAGTTTGAACTAGTAGACTAGTGTACCAGATAAGTTACTAATGAGACAAAAACAAACAAAGTAGGTTAAACGTTTATGCATAACTTATTTTGGTGAACTAATGTAATACATTAGCATGTATTGTAGTGCCAACTACATAATAAAATCACTTTCTGAACATATGTCCATGTAGCATGCCTACTGTATTGTCTATTTCCTCACATTTGTTGACATCTAAGGATAAAGAGACATGGTTTAAAGTAGGATGACCATAGTATGACATCATTCATATCATGGGCAAACAGATATAAAACAAACAGGCTATTTTATCATTGTGTGCGCACGTGAACATAACAACTAGATTACAGATCAAGACCAAAAGAATATCCTTCATCTCTTTTAAACCATGTAAGGTGAAATGATACGTTAAGACAACTGTGTATAAAAGTGAACAAAGTAACTGACATTGGCTACAAACCAAGTAGTTAAATAAACACATCATAGTACTAATCAGTTCAAGGCAGGAGGAGTAAAGACGTACAACAGCGGCTTGAACCGGTGTGCTCATGCCCTTCATCTTGCTGGTGTGGCAATCCTTGAAGATTTGCACTGCATTCGGTTCAGGTTCTTTTTGGTCCGCACGGGCTTTCCTCTGTATTTGGAACAAGTCAATATAGATACGATAATATGGCACAAAAAAAGAAGGAAGTAGCAGCTATTTACAAGAGCCTCGCAATGTGCAATATAGGTACGAGATCCTGTTGTCTGTTGGAATTTCACTTTAGAATGGTTGGTTTTGTTCTTTAGATAGTTATCCTAGAAGAAGATACACTTGTAAGGCACATACATAAATACAAGTTCAATATGTGGTCTGATCAAATACATATATCCTACCTGATACTTTGGATCAGACCAGTGTTTAATGAGGGCTGTCCAGGCTTCATCTGTAATATATTCCACTGGAGATGTTTGGGCGATTTCATTGTTATCCTTGCCTTCAAAGTGAGATTTTCTAAGGTGGTACGGATACTATTGTAGATCAGACTGAAAAACATGAGTGCATGCTTGTTTAGTTGCATCATATTTCGGATCCAACTTGAACCTCATCTGTTGAAAAAAGAATGTGAGTCTTATTAGGAGGAAGCTAGAAAGTATGGGACAGAGCAAGACAATATTCCTAATTGCGATGAATAACATTACTTATGGATAAATGGTCAAGGAAGGTGTTAAACTGGGTATTGTCTTTCTCATTCCTGTACTGGATCCACGTTGGGAGGATACATGCATGACACCTAACGGCAACGGTTGCCTCTGATACTAACTTGGCTGACTCTGTAGCATCACGTGGCCTTTTTAAACCTGCCTCAAAATGGATCTCCATTCTTCCTCCTTTAGATTTTGTTAATCTGTCAAGCATTATCCCTGATGTCTGTTTCCGCTTGCCCCATGGTGCTAGTTCAACAACGAATATGGAAAGTGTCAGTGTACATCAAACTGTGAGAGTACATATAAAGGAGCATGCAACTGCAACTTGACTCGGTCAGGTACCGTCTTGGTGTTGATGCTCATGAGGTTCATCTGATCTTGCCAAGTCCTGTTGTGTCAGCAGTGCTTCGGAAGTAGTGTTAGGTGTGAAGGCAGCTTGGGAACTAGCCAATTCTGGAGCAAACAAACGAGTAACTAGTTGAGATGCTGGTACAGTTGAAGCAGATGCTACAGCTGGTGGAGCAGGTGATATTGTGTTTGTAGATTTAGCCGGTGGACTTGGACCTTCTACTGCACTATAAGTACCAGCAGAATCTCGACGGCAGAACCTTTTCCATTTCACCCGACGAGTAACAACACTCCCTACTATATTATTTTCCTTGCTCTTTTTTTGACTTTACCATGTCAAGCTGTACCCACAACACAAAAGAATAAAATCACTCTTCAGAACTCATTGATCCATGATACAGACAAGCAATACTTTGATGTAAGACAACCGTATGAGGATGGAATATGTAAGAAAAATAGGATGGCATGACATATTCACAGCTACGATGTGCAAACTAAGCAGAAGGATTTTCAAGAAAATAGAAGTAATGCAAGCTAGACACCATATGGAAGATACAACCAATATTACTCTCCCAAGTTAAAAGTGTCTTGTCATAAGTGGCAATTCGAAAAATTAGAAGCAGTACAATGTAGAAATCAATGCAAGATGCAACCACTATCAAACTGCAATGTTAAAAGCGTCCAATCATGAGTGACTGATGCGGGATACACAAGAGTAGTACTTTGATGTAAGAACATGATATGATAGATAGATGCAGTGTATTCTAGACACAGAAAGCCATGTCATATGCACATGTATTACGTATAAACTCAACAGGTGCAATTTAATCAAAATAATATAAATACAGGCTAGACAACATATGCAACATGAAACCAATTATCACACTATCAACTTAGAGCAAGCACCTACGAGGGTGGAGTACGGGATATGAACTCATCATGTAGACTTGGGACGTCAACTTCATTAGCAGTAGCAGTGGCAAATCTAGAGAGTCTCTGTTTTCGTCGGTGTGGAGGACCACCAACATCCCTAACTTACTCTTTTCCTTCCTATTTTCTGATATTGCCTTATGAAGTGAAAACCACAAGAAGATGAATAAAATTAGCTCTGCATAACTGGTTGATGCATGATACAGACGGACACTACTTTGTTGTAAGGCAAGCGTAGGATAGGGGGATGGAATATATACAAAAAAAGACAGCATTTCTTATTCACACGTACGATAGGAGGATGGAATATGTATGCAAAAACAGTAAGCGGTAGGCATTTCAACAAAATTAGAAGAAATGAAAGCTAGGCACCATATGAACATGCAACCAATATCACTCTATCAGGTAAAAAGTGTCTCGCCGTAAGTGCCATTTCAAGAAATTAGAAGCAGTACAAGCTAGAAGACAATGCAAGATGCAACCTACATCACAGTCCCAAGTTAAATGTGTCTTATGGGTAAGTGATCGTTGCAGGTATAAGTTGTAAGCTACGTAGATGCCATTCAACATAATCAGAAGAAATACAAACTAGACATCATACAGAAAATGCAACCACGTATAACAGTTCCAAGTAAGAGCAAGCACCTGTGATGGTGGAGTAGGGGAGATGTGCTCATCATGTACGCGTATGTTCTAGAAACAGGATCACGTGTCATATTCACAGGCATTATGTGTAAAGTAAGCAGATGCAATTCAAGTTAGAAGCAATACAAGATAGACATCATACGCAACATGCAACCACATATAATAGTGTCAAGTTAGAGCAAGCACATGTGATGGTGGAGTAAGGGAGATGTGCTCATCATCTACATAGCTACGTTGACTGTCCAGCCTTGTGTTGTCTTGCGAATCTTGTTGGGAGGATGGCGGAGTAGAATCTGTAGAGACCCCTGTTTGAGTTGTTCGAAGGACCACCATCATCCACTGCCGGACTAATTTCCTTCAGCTGTAATGATTTTGCATTGTGAAGTCAAACCGATAAGAAAAAGGAATAAAATTCGCTCTTCAGAACTCATTCATGTATGATACTGATGAACACTACCCGAATGAAAGGCAAACACACATGATGCGAGGATGGAATATGTATGAAAAACAGGATGGTGTGACATATTCACACCTATGATGTGGTAACTAAGCAGAAGGCATTTCAACAAATTAGAAGCACTACAAGCTAGACACAATATGAAAGATGCAACCAATATCACTCTGCCAAGTTCAAACTGTATGGCGTTTCAACAAATTAGAAGCAGTACATGCTAGAAATCATATGCAAGACACAACCAATATCACAGTGGCGACTTAAAGGTGCCTTATCATAAGTGACTGATGCGTGATATGCAAGAATAGTAGTCTGATGTAGAAACAGGAACACATGTCATATTCACAGGCATTATGTGTAAAGTAAGCAGATGCAATTCAACAAAGTTAGAAGCAATACAAGCTAGACATCATACGCAACATGCAACCACATATAATAGTGCCAAGTTAGAGCAAGCACCTGTGATGGTGGAGTAGGGGAGATGTGCTCATCATCTACACAGCTACGTTGACTGTCTAGCCTTGCGTTGTCTTGCGAATCTTGTTGGGAGGATGGTGGAGTAGAATCTGTAGAGAACCTCCATTTCAGTTGCTCGGAAAGGCCACCATCATCCAATGCCTTGCCAATTTCCTTCAGCTTTATTGATTTTGCATTGTGAGGTCATACCGACAAGAAAAAGGAATATCATTCGCTCTTCAGAACTCATTCATGCATGATACTGACAAATACTACTCTGATGAAAGGCAAAGTCATGATACGAGGATGGAATATGTACGAAAAAATGGACGGCTTGACATATTCACACCTATGATGTGGTAACTAAGCAGAAGGCACTTGAACAAATTAGAAACACTGCAAGACACCATATGGAAGGTGCAATCATCTGCCAAGTTAAAACTGTCTCGTCATAGGTGGCGTTCATCAAACTAGAAGCAATACATGCTAGAAATCATATTCAAGACGCAAACCAATATCACACTGCCAACTCAAAGGTGTCCCATCATTAGTGACTGATGCAGGATACACAAGAAGAGTAGTTTCATGTAAGAACATGGTGTGATAGACAGATATAGTATGTACCAAAAACGGGAAAGCATGTCATATTCACATGTATCATGTGTAAGCTAAGCAGATGCAGTTTACACTAATTAGGAGAAATACGAGCTAGACACCATATGTAACATGCAACCAGATATCACACTACCAAGTTAGAGCAAGCTCCTTGGATGGTGGAGTAGGGGAGCGGAGACTTGGACCTTGTAATGCACTATCAGTACAAGGAGAATCGGTACAGATGCTCCGTTTACGTTGCTGCGGAGGACCTTGTAATGCACTATCAGTACAAGGAGAATCGCCTTCCTTACTCTTTTCCTTCCTCTTTCTTGATTTTGCCTTGTCAAGTCAAACCCACAAGAAAAAGGAATAAAATTTGCTCTTCAGAACTCATTGATGCATGATACTGACGAACACTACTTTCATGTAAGGCAGCCGCATGTTAGGAGGATGAAATATGTATGAAAAACAGGACAGCGTGACATATTGACATGTATGATGTATAAAGTGTAAACTAAACACAAGGTTCTTGAACTTGTTAGAATCGATGCAAGCTAGAAACCATATGAAAGATGAAACCAATGTCACTCTGCCAAATTAAAAGGGTGCCCTAACAAATGGATTTGACCAAATCAGAAGCAATACATGGCAAAAGGCTAGAAACAATATGCAATATGCAATGAATAAAGGTGACTCATCGTAAGTGATTGATGCAAGATACAGAAGAGAGGTAGTTTCATGTAACAACAAGGTTAACACATAGATGTAGTGTGTACCAAAAATAGGAAGGCATGTCATATTCATAGGTATAGTGTGTAAACTAAGCAGATGCAATTTACCCTAATTAGAAGCATTACAAGCTAGACACCATATGCAACATGCAACCACATATCACACTTCGAAGTTAGAGCAAGCACCTGTGATGGTGGTGTAGGGGAAGTGCGGTCTTCAGGTACAGAGCTACGTTCAATATCTTCATTTAGGCTTGTTGTTTCTTGAGAATCATGTGGAGAGGATGAAATTGCATTCTTTATAAGAGTATTTGCGTCTCATATTAACCCACGCGCGTGATTGTCTCATCATAAGCGATAGACGTGGGATACACAAGAACAGTAGTTGGATGTAAGAACATGGTGTGATAGGTAGATGTAGTATGTACCAAAAACAGGAAGGCGTGTCATATGCACATGTATAATGTGTAAGCTAAGGAGATACAATTTAACAAATTAGGAGCATTGATGAGGGATACACAAGAAAAGTAGTTTGATGTAAGAACATGGTTAATAGAAAGACGTAGTATGTACCAAAAACAGGAAGGCATGTCATATTCACAGGTATAATGTGTTAACTAAGCAGATCCAATTTACCCTAATTAGAAGCATTACAAGGTAGACACCATATGCAATATGCAACCACATATCACACTGCCAAGTAAGAGCAAGCACCTGCTATGGTGGTGTGGGGGAATTGCGGTGATCAACTAGAGAGCTACGTTGACTATCTTCATTTAGCCTTGCTGTTTCTTGAGAATCATGTGGGGAGGATGGCACTGCACTCTTTAAATAAGTAGGGCGTCTCACAGTAACCCACTCGGGTGACTGTCTCATCATAAGTGATTGATGAGGGATATAAAAGAGCATTAGTTTGATGTACGAACATGGTTAATATACATATGTAGTATGTATCAAAAACAGGAAGGCATGTCATTATCAAAGGTATAATGTGTAAAGTAAGCAGATGCAATTTAACCAAATTGGAAGAAATACAAGCTAGACACCATCTGCAACATGCAACCACATTTGACAGCACGAAGTTAAAGTAAGCACTTGGGATGGTTGTCTGTGGCAATTGAGATCATCAACTGCAGAGCTATGTTTACTGTCTCTAACTGCTGACACTGCACCCATTAGAGCGCTGAAATGCTTAGTGCTTATCTTCGAATTACACTGGTGCGACTTCTGTCTTTTCTTTTCTGCATACATCAACACTGCGTCAGAGTTTGAAATACCCATGCATAAAAATAATAGTGTGAGTATGGGTGAAGTGTGTGCACAATTAGTACAATGTAAAGGTAGCAGATAGCAGGTCGGTGAGAAATAAATGACGGGAGACATATGATAGCTATACAACATGCATGCCACACTAAATTACTACAGGATTCTATGAAAATAACAGTCGACTTAAAGCAAATAGGTTAGTCCATTTTTTCTGCACCGTCTGATGTACAAAGAACGGGCAGATCACCTTCATCTACCTGCAGCCTGTCAGTGTTGACGATCTTCCTCGAAACGCCAGCGACCATCGGCCCAGTATTCCTCCCCTGCCTGCGCCCTCCCCTCGACCTCACCACACTACCGTG
>NC_041391.1:97368847-97384157 GCF_002162155.2 Triticum dicoccoides | reverse complement strand
CTCCATATCGGGCGCAAGTAGCTCCTGTGCCCCACACCCCTATGATAGACACCGATGCGCCGCTTCCCCGGGGAACAGGCGGACTAGGTGCTCCGCGCGCCTAAGCGGGTGCTGCTTCTTTTAATTGTGGTTCGACTGACCCTGAATTGAAATCCAGGCGGGCTACTGACCTCTAGCAAAGGTGAAATAGTAAAAGGGAGGAAACCTTGCGCATTTAGTATCACGAAGAAGATGCAGTAAGAAGTGCTCAACTAGTTTCTTTCGTGGGATGAATACGGTGTGAGCGGAGACGTAAGATTTGCACGAATAAGGGAAGAGGAGTACCTCTTTCTGCTAGCAGTGTTGTGTCCTCCTTCTATTTTTCTGACGATCTTCTTGATGTTCGCTGGAAACCAGAAGTTGTGGAGGACGGTGCATCCTTGGACGAACCCATGGCCAAGTTGTTGAGTGTGGTGCGGTGGCCGTCTGTCGGCGGCGGGGGAGCATATCCAAGGCGGCGAACGACGGCGTAGCGGGAACAGCTCCGGTGCGGTGGACGGTTGCGATAGTGGAGCCGCAGCAGTGAGGCGCATGACGGTGTGGTCGGAGTGGTTCTGGTACGGCACACGTTGGTGTCGGCATCGTGGAGGCAGCTCTGCCTCGGCTTCAGCTGTTAAGTCCTTGAGGGTGTTGCGGTTGCGGTTGCGTTGGACGACGACGTCGGTGTACCGGCTCAGGCGTGATGGAGGAGGGTGGCGGTGGATTGGCCGCTATGGGGTGGAGGACTGAGGAGGCTGGGGTTTCGCAGCTGGTGGAGAGGGCGTTTTCGCACCCACGGAGTATGAATGGGGAAACGGAGGGAGGCGGGGAACTAAGGGGGAACAATGTTTCGGTTTGAGACGCGCTTGTTTGAAATTTGGGGAAAGTTACAAACTTTGCACCCATCTAAAATTTTGGACATATTGCGGTTTGGGGGTAGGACAGTCATGTCACGTGTCCCAAATGTGGGCGGGATAGATTTTGGCCGAGCGCATGGGTGTTTAGGCTGCCACGGCATATGAATGCTTCTCAGAGGCGGTTGAGACTGGCGTCTTGGTGAAGTTACAAACCTACCCCAGTTTAGACCTTTGGACATCGGGCCGATAGGCTACATGGGCCAGAGTCAGGACAGTAATTTCCTACCACCAAACATTAGTCTCGCGCAGTTTCGGGTGACCAGAGGCCTATTTGGCGCTTCGTTCAATATTTGGTAGCAGAAGCATTAACGTTTTCAGTTCTCTTGATTTGAACTTTCAGGATTTGTCAAACTTCACAAATCTTTACTCTTGAAAATCCTAAAGCTACGATTATTTTGGAATGGAGGGGGTACATTTCAATATACATTGTACATGAGTATATATTAAAAAATATGCAACTTACCTCAGTTCATGCATGGTTCCAGATATAATCTCCTTGGTTGCAAAAAAAAGTTAGATATGCGTATGAATATATATAGCATGTTCAAACTCACAACAAGGATTGATGCCCCCTTTTACATATGATTTACAAATGCCATTATCTCGGGTTCAAATAGATGAATGCACTTCCTATGAATTCAAATCTTCGAAACCCCCTTTATTGTATTTCGTAGCTTGCAATTTGGAATGTATCCATGCAAGTGACAAATGTATAAAGTGCTTCACACTAACAACATGGAGTGCACTAATTAATGTTTATATATGAATTACAAAAGCATCCATTTCCTGTATTTCAAACCGCTCTCATTCTATGGATCGATAATATTTAGTAAACACATGCACATGCTAGAATTCAATAGAGTATGGGTGTCTGATAGACCGATTTTCGTCCATACGCAATTTGCAAAATTCATGATCTCATCCAAAAATAATAATGCCATTTACACTATTAGGAAAAGGCCTACTAATGGCGCACCGGTTTTGCCTACTAATGGCGCACTACCGGTGCACCATTAGTAGCACGCCACTAGTATTTTTTACTAATGGCGCACCACTGGTGCTCCATTAGTAGCTGGTATACTAATGGCGCACCATGCAGTGCGCCATTAGTATGTAAGAACATGCGCCATTAGTATGCCTCCCGGGGGGCCATATGTAACCATGTGCTTTGTCATACTAATGGCGCACTCTGAGGTGATGCGCCATTAGTATCCTTTGGCATACTAATGGCGCACCTGGAGGTGATGCGCCATTAGTATGAATATTTGTTTTTTTAACTTTTCTGATTTTTGCACAGGTTACAAAATATATTATTGGGCAAAATATAGACAGCAGCACACAACAACAGCAGATTCATCGAATACAATAGAAGATAGTCTCCGAATACAATTCATCATATTAGTCTCTGAATTCAAAAGACCGAACAAAGGTAAAACATTACAAGTCTCAAGACCGCGAGTATCGAGTTTGTCTACACATTACAAGTCGATATCGATCATCTAAACTACCATCACATAGAAGAGAGTTGCGGTCATCACGATGAGCATCATCGCGATCAAACTGGTCTTCATCCGGTTCCTCCAACGCTCCCTCCTCTCTCTCACTAGATAGCGGGCGTATCTAGATTCGGCCTCCTCCCTAGTGGTGTACCCTTTGTAACTGTTACCGCTGAAACGATGAACCTGTCTCCGACACTCCTCCCAGTCGTCGTAGACTCCGGGAACCTTACCCTTGTACACGACATACGACGGCATCTCTATGCACAAGCCAAACAACAAACAATACATAAGCAATATGTAAGTATGCAACAAAAGGATCAAAAGAGAAAAGCAAGACATTAATAGCATGATTCATTGTCCTACTAATAAATAGCATCGATTACATCTAAGTTGAATGACTGTCCAAACCAAAGAGACATACGAATTCATTAAAGTTTAATTACAACATGATCCAATCAATGTTTCAGAACTACACATCACTACTTTCGACTCAACTCATCGGACAGGAGCGTGGATGAAGCCATCATCTGTCGTGATGGTCATGAAATCGCGATTGTTGTCACCCTGCATTTGTAGCATTCCATCTATCTCACTCTTGGATGGTTGATATCTGCGGAATAACTGCCCCGAGGTATGAAGGTCATCTTGATGGATGATGTCCGCAAACTCCGACTGGATGCAAAAGAATTCTTGTCTGAGGTCCGTGTCTATCGGAGTAATGGGCCACGGGTAGGCTAACCCGAGGCCCAAGACCTTTCAAGACATCGGGGCAGGCCGCACCCCTCAAGCCGAGTCCCAGACCGCGACTCCGAGATAAGCCGACTCCGGGCTGGCGACCCCCAAAGAGGCTGACTCCGAGCTGGCGACCTCCAAGGAGGCCGACTATGGAGAGTCGGCCCAAGACTCCTCCCTCATCCCGAAGTACGATGTAGGGTACGGTCACATCGTGGCCGTTCCCCCTGCTCACGAAGGGCCGGCATGGCTACAGTGAGCCGTATCGCTGGAAGATCTCCGGCGAGGCGCGGCAATGTTGCCATGCCTGCCCTGACCTCAGCCACAATACGCAGTACACTGTGCCCACGATGCTGGCCTGTACGACCCGAAGGCGGCAGGGCCGCCTGTCAGTGGGAGGGCCGAAGGCGGCCTGGGCACCCGAAGATGGACCTGTGGGAGTCGGCCTCCCTGGAGTCGGCCGACTCCTCCCCAGGGCCCCACGTGCCATTAACCAGATAAAATGAGGAATGGCGACAGTGATCGCCCGATAGACGGCGGCACTGTTGCCACGACCCGATGACCAAGCCTGCATCACCAGGAGTGTCACTACAGTATCAAGCCTGTTCGCGGGACCCGCCAGTCGGTGGGCCCCAGAAGCCGGCGGGAAGGACGGTGGCCTGAGAGACAGACGGCTGGGACCCGCGCCCAGCCGTATTACTATTGTACCCCCGGGGGGTAGGCCTATATAAACCCCTCGGGGCACCCATGCAAAGGGTTCGGACCCGAATAGAGATAGACCAGATAGCACGGGAGGAGAGAACTAGCCTTGCCCTCTCCTGCCACCCGAAACAGCTCTAGGAGCACCATTGTAGTCACCTTGCTTAAGTGATCATGCGGAGACCCCACAGAGCAGCAGTAGGGGTGTTATCTCCTAGGAGAGCCCCGAAGCTGGGTAAGTTCCGCCGGCGTGCATGTCTTCGCCTCATCCCGCTTCCAGGCACCGGCGACGTTCTACTCGCTCCCACCATGATAAGCCATCCTTTGGCATATGTCGTATCCAACCCCGACATTTGGCGCCCACCGTGGGGCGAGGTGCACTGTCGTCCGGAGATCTGCTCTGGACGGGAACCCTGTTCCTTCCCGCGAGTGCAGCCAGCCCAGCACGCCAGATGGCGTCTGTGCCGACGCACTGCACGGCGCGGAGATCGCCTGTGCGGCCAGCTGCCTCACCGATCTTATCGGTGAGGTTCGCCTCTTCGATGATCCTGCATCCGACGCAGGCACGAGTGCCCCCGAGAGCCTCCTTGCGGGCCTCCTCGACCAACTCCACGTCGCCGGCGAGCCTGCCGCAGACCTGGAGTCCATAGGATCCACCGACCCGATGCTGGTCGACTCCGACACCGCGTCGCTCGACGCGTTCCCCACCAACGTGGTGGTCTACGACGAGCCGCTCTCATACGCGGGGAGCGGCGGAAGCACCGTCATCGAGGTCCTCGACCTTGAACACGGCGAGCGCTCCGGTGAAGGAGCGCATGACCCGTTTAACGCGGCCCTGCGAGACCTTGCAGCACCGATTCCGGAAGATGCCGACGCCGGGACGCTGGAGGCGCTCCGCCTTTAGCTCATCGAGGGTGCGAAGAAGCTGGCAAGCATGAGGCGCTTGTCAGAAGCTTACCAACGAGAGATGGATCGCGCCGTAGGGGTTCGCCGGCTCCAACTGGGCCTAGTCGCCTAGGCGCGGTCCGACAGCGCGGCGCGGCAAGCGCCAACCTCTTCGGGGCTGATCGCCCTGTGTACGCCACGCCCGCAGAGAATATCCGTGCCGCCCAGGCGGTGGCAGATGAGCTCGACAACTTCGAAGGCGAAGAGCGCCGCATAATGACGGAGCGAGTTCAGCAGCTCCTCGACGCGGCCGCCGCGCAGAATGGAGCCGGCTGCCGCACCAAGGCGCCGCAGCGCCAAAACGACGACCCACCGCCTCGCCAAGACCAAGGTGCGACGTCTCGGATGCCGAATGGCGGGGCCCATGGGAAGAAGGACAAGGAGCCGGCTGTCAGCCACAGTCGGACTCACATCACCATCGAGCGCGAGCAAGACGGCCGCCCCAGAGCGGTGGAACGGCGGGACGACTACGAGCCTCCCCCTCCTCGCAGAGAAAGGCGAGTCTCCCTGCCGCCCATGGAACATCCGACTCTCGGCGACCGCCTTGGCCACCGAGAGGGAGTCGGAGAGAATGACGCCCGCCACCGGATCGACCGACTCCACCGACCCCTGGCGCTGGAAGAAGACGAGTTGGGTCCTCCCTGCTTCAGACCCGGCATCCGGGACGAGCCCTTTCCCAAAGGGTTCACGCTCCCCCGAGACACGCCCAAATATACCGGCACCTTGAAGCCGGAAGATTGGCTGATCGACTACTCCACGGCTGTCAACATAGCGAATGGCAACAAGCGTGTTGCCGTAAGATATATCCCGCTCATGCTCTAGGGCTCGGCCCGGACGTGGTTAAACAGTCTGAAGCCTCACAGCGTCAACAGCTGGGTTGACTTCACCGAGGCTTTTGTCCGCAACTTCACGAGCACGTACAAGCGACCTCCCAAGCCACGCCAGCTCTCCTTGTGCGTGCAAGGCCCTGACGAGTCTACTTGCGACTACCTCACGCGCTGGGGCGAACTCCGGAACTCCTGCGAGGGCGTGCACGAGGTGCAGGCCATCGAGTACTTTACTGTCGGGTGCAGAGAAGGCACCCTCCTCAAGCACAAGCTCCTCTGCGACGAGCCGGAGACCCTCGACAAGCTGCTGATCACGGTGGAAAAGTACACCACCGCCGACTCCTCCATGAAGGCAGAGATTCGGGTCAGCGCAACTGGCAAAGTCGCCCCTCAGGCTTTGAGAACTCCGACTGGAGACACCAGTCGGCGGCAGCAGCAGAATGACCAGAAGCGCAAAGCCCCGCTGCCGACTTCCAGCAGTCGGCAGGTGGCAACGGCAGAGGACCAGCAATTGGAGGGACCGCCTCCGGCGAAGCGGCAGAAGGGCGGCAAGTCCAACTGGCTGCCGGCTTTCTCCTACAAGCAGACTCTGGATGGCCCCTGCAAGTTCCACAGCGGTGCGAAGCCGTCCAACCATACCACCAGGAAATGTCACTGGCTGACCAGAATCGCCAAGGGGGACGGCTTGCCCCCTCCCCCTCCTGCTGGGCCGCTTCTTCCGCAGCTGCCCCAGAAGCCGACCGTCAGGCCAGTCGGCGCGATACAAGACGAGTTCCCGGACGAGCACGGAGCCTATGTGGTGTTCACCAGTGTAGCAGATGACCGGTGCAGCAGGCGCCAACAGCAGCAAGAAGTAAATGCAGTTGCATCAAGCACTCCAGAGTTCATGCATTGGTCCGAAAAGCCTATCAGTTGGAGCAGAGCTGATCACCCAGAGGAGATGCCGAGCCCAGGCTCTTACGCCTTGGTCCTAGGCGCCACACTTGCCACGGACAGACGGGCCGCTCGCTTCTCGCGAGTACTGATAGACGGGGGCAGCAGTATCAACATCCTATACAAGGATACGATGGAGAAACTAGGAATCAAGCGAAGACAACTTCAGAGCAGCCGGACTGTGTTTCACGGAATCGTCCCCGGCCTTTCCTGCTCGCCAATCGGCAAGATCCTGATAGATGTCCTCTTCGGAGACAAGGATCATTTCCGCCGAGAGCCAATTTGGTTTGAGGTGGTGAACCTTGAAAGCCCATATCACGCATTGCTTGGCCGACCCGCCCTGGCCAAGTTCATGGTGGTACCCTACTACTCCTACCTCAAGATGAAGATGCCGAGTTCCAAGGGAATCCTAACCGTGTCCGGCGACTACAGGAAGTCATGCGCTTGCGCGGCCAAAAGAAGTCGGCTGGCCGAGTCCTTGGTGATCGCGACTGAGAAACGACTTCTTGATCGGGTCGTGGCGATGGCCGGCAAGCAGCCCGAGTTATCGCCCGACCCCAAGGAGTCAGAAGCAGAAGGATCATTCAAGCCGGCCAAGGAAACAAAGAAGATACCGTTGGACCTAGAGCACCCGGAGAGGTACGCTGTCATAGGCAGTGGCCTTGACAGCAAATAGGAAGGCGAGCTCGTCGATTTCCTCCGTGAAAATCGCGACATCTTCGCATGGTCCCGCAAGGACATGCCTGGTGTCCCGACGGAATTCGCCGAGCACAAGTTACATGTCCGATCTGATATGAAGCCCGTCAGGCAGCCCTTGCGCCGCCTGTCAGAAGAAAAAAGAAGAGTTGTTGGAGAAGAAATAGCCCGGCTCCTGGCGGCCGGCTTAATCATGGAAGTGTTTTTTCCAGAGTGGTTGGCAAACCCGGTACTGGTGCTGAAGAAGAACAAGCAGTGGCGGATGTGCATTGATTATACGAGCCTCAACAAAGCTTGCCCCAAGGACCCATTTGCTCTGCCGAGAATCGATCAGGTGATAGACTCCATAGCCGGATGCGAGCTGTTGAGTTTCCTAGATGCGTATTCAGGATATCACCAGATCAAGCTGAACCCGGCTGACATACTGAAGATCTCCTTCATCACGCCGTTTGGAGCTTTCTGCTACCTGACCATGACGTTCGGATTGAGAAACGCCAGTGCCACCTTTCAGCATTGCATGCAGAAGTTCCTCCTGAAGCAACTCGGCAGAAACGCCCACGTCTATGTGGATGATGTAGTGGTGAAGACGGAGAAGCGTGGAACCTTGCTGGAGAACCTCAAGGAAACCTTCAAGAATCTGCGCCGATTCCAGATCAAGCTCAACCCAGAGAAGTGCGTTTTTGGAGTACCAGCCGGCCAGCTCCTCGGTTTCCTTGTCTCCGAACACGGCATAGAGTGCAGTCCTGTGAAGATCAAGGCCATCGAGAGGATGGAAGAACCCAGACGACTGTTAGATGTGCAGAAGTTCACCGGCTGTTTGGCATCCATCAGCCGATTCATCAGTCGGCTGGGCGAGAAGGCTCTCCCCTTGTATCAGCTCATGAAGAAGACGACCTTCTTTGAGTGGACTCCCAAGGCGGACGAGGATTTTCTCCAACTGAAGAAGATGTTGACTACTCCCCCTGTGCTGGCGGCTCTGACTCCCAAAGAGCCCATGCTCCTATACATTGCCGGCACCAGCCGAGTAGTCAGCATAGTCATTGTAGTCGAGCGCAAGGAGGAAGGCAAAGCGCTACCTGTCCAGAAACCGGTATATTACCTGAGTGAAGTACTATCGACCTCCAAGCAGAACTACCCCCATTACCAGAAGATGTGCTACGGCGTGCATTTTGCCGCCAAGAAATTGAAGCCTTACTTCCAGGAGCATCCAATCACTGTGGTCTGTACAGCCCTCTAGCCGAGATCATCGAAAGCCGAGATGCTTCTGGCCGAGTGGCCAAATGGGCCATTGACTTGGCTCCCTACACCATCTACTATGAGCCCCGCACCGCCATCAAGTCGTAGGCGCTGGCCGACTTCCTCGTCGACTGGGCCGAGACCCAGTATCTGCCACCAGCGCCCGACTCCACCCATTGGCGGATGCACTTTGACGGCTCCAAGATGCGCACCGGCTTGGGAGCCGGCGTCGTCCTCACTTCCCCCAAGGGCGACAAGCTCAGATATGCGCTGCAGATCCACTTCGCCGCCTCCAACAACGTGGCCGAGTACGAGGCGCTCATACACGGGCTCCGGCTTGCCAAAGAACTCGGCATTCGCCGGATCCTGTGTTATGGCGACTCCGACTTGGTAGTCCAACAATCATCTGGTGATTGGGATGCCAAGGATGCAAATATGGCGAGCTACCATTTCCTCGTTCAGCAGCTCAGCGGATACTTCGAGGGGTGCGAGTTCCTCCACGTGCCAAGGAACGACAACGACCAAGCAGACGCCTTGGCACGAATCGGCTCCACTCGCCAGGCAATACCATCTGGTGTCGCCCTCCGGCGCCTCCTCAGGCCTTCTATCAAGCCGTCACCAGAATTAGATTCAATCTTTGTGCCGGCTCCGCCTAAGGACGACGGACCCGACTCCAAGAAGCACACAGTCGAAGCCGGCCCGGGGACTTCAGAACCCGGCCCGAGGACTTCAGAACCCGGCCCGGGGACTGCTGCGGCAAGATCAAAGACTCCAGAGCTCGGCCCAGGGACTGCTCCAGTCTGCCCCGGGATTTTGTCAAACCAGCAAGCGGCTGCGGACTCCAACCCGCCGCCTCCCAGCCCGGCCGCCCTTATCCAAGTCGCACTAGTGGCAGTTGAAGAAATAGCAGCACCTTCGTGGGCCCAGCCCATCCTTAGATTCTTAGTAAACAGAGAGCTGCCAACTGATGAAATCTTGGCTCGGCAAGTGCAACACCGAGCATCAGCCTACACCATAGTCAACAGAGAGCTGGTCAGGCGCAGCGTTACTGGCGTCTTCCAACGCTGCGTCGAGGCAGAATAAGGCCAAGCAATCCTTAGAGACATCCACGAAGGCGAGTGCGGTCACCACGCGGCCTCCAGGGCACTCGTCGCCAAAGCCTTCCGGCACGGTTTCTTCTGGCCAACCGCCCTGGAAGAGGCCAAAGAGCTAATCCAAAAATGCAAGGGGTGCCGGATTTTCCGTTCCAAGCCACTTCAGCCAGCTTCCGCACTCAAGACTATCCCCATCGCCTGGCCCTTTGCAGTCTGGGGTCTGGACATGGTGGGACCATTCAAGACAGCACGAGGTGGCTTGACTCACCTGCTTGTCGCAGTAGACAAATTCACCAAGTGGGTGGAGGCGAAACCCATCAAGAAGTTGAATGGTCCGACTGCAGTGACCTTCATTGCTGACATCACAACTCGGTACGGCATCCCACATAGCATCATCACCGACAATGGCACGAATTTTACCAAAGGCGCCTTGGCCCGTTTCTGCACGACGCAGCGCATCCGACTGGACTTAGCGTCTGTTGCCCATCCGCAGTCAAACGGCCAGGTGGAGCAAGCGAACGGCCTCGTCTTATCTGGCATCAAGCCTCGACTCGTCGTCCCACTGGAGCGATCTGCCGGCTGTTGGCTTGAGGAGCTGCCAGCCGTCCTCTGGAGTCTGCGCACGACTCCGAACAAGTCAACCGGCTTCACACCCTTCTTCCTCATCTAAGGTACCGAAGCCGTCATCCCAACGGACATAGAGTTCGACTCCCCACAAGTCACCATGTACACAGAGGAAGAAGGAGAAGAAATACGACAAGACGGCGTCGATCTGCTGGAAGATGGCCGGCTGTTGGCACTCAGCCGGTCCGGCAGCTACCAGTAGAGCCTGCGTCGATACTACAACAGGAAGGTCAGGCCAAGATCTTTCCAAGAAGGCGACCTTGTGCTCCGGCTGATCCAGCGAACAGCCGGCCAACACAAGCTGTCGGCGCCTTGGGAAGGCCCCTTCATCATCAGCAAGGTGCTAGGAAACGACTCCTACTATCTGATCGACGCTCAGAAGCCCCGAGCGCGCAAGAGGGACATCTCCGGCAAAGAGACAGAGCGCCCGTGGAATGCAAATCTTCTTCGAAGATTTTACAGTTGATGCAGTACGTATCGCACTACCCCTTTGTATTAAAGTACTAAGACTTTGGGCCCCCCGAGACGAGCTCGGGGACTGCCCTTTTTGTTATCTATATGATAAGAATCATGCCTTCGAGAAAATCACTTTCATTACAAGCCGCCTTGCGCTATGAGGAGCTTCCCGCAGTCAGACAAGTAGTGCGCGGTGCCCAATCCGCCTCCTGGCAAAGCCGCAGCTTGCAGAGCGACTGTGAGGCGAACAGGAGGGAGGAAGAATGGGCGCCCACACGAAAAATGGCTAAGGACCTAAAGCATGAACATAGCGTAAGACGGCCTTCCGCATTTCTAAAGCGGAAGCCGACTCATGAGTAGCCGGCTCGCCGTCTTTATTAGCTTTTATCAAGGACGGCCGACTCTTGGGTAGTCGGCCTGTCGCTTTCTATCCGACTTACTAAAGAAACTCTGAACGGCCAAGTATTTGCTTTCTCGAAGTAGCCGAGCACTTGACCTAGTGACAGTCCGCGGAGCAGCTATCCAACTGACAAGGCAGCGACTAAGGGAAGGCGGCAAAGGGAAAAGCCTAAAGAGCAGTAAGCAAGGAAAGACGGAAATCGGATAAATATTTACATAGGCCCTTGGCCGAATCTTCGAATAGAAGTTCAAGATACACCCCGCGGGTGGAACTGTTCGAAACTAACAAAGTTTTCAAAAAATTACTAAGACAGACAAACAGAGGCGAAAGAGGCAGCCTAGGAGGCGGCATCGGGGATCGGAGGATCGGAGGAGACGGCGGTGTCAGGCGCCGGGGCAGTCGGCTGGGCGGTCTCGGCTTGATCACCTCCGGCGGCAGTCGCCTTCTCTTGACGCGGCTCGTTGCTGGAGGCGCGGTCGAGCTGAGGCTGGCCGCCTGCTCCGTCTTCTGGCGCCTCCGCCTCGCCTTCGTCCTCCGCCTCGTCCTCCTCCTTAGTGCTGGAGTCGATCACCTCCGCCGAATCTTCGCCATACTCCGGGTTCATCCCGAACCACTCCGGCGGCACTTCCTCGCTGCCTTCAGCCCGCTCGGGGACGAAGACACTGGTGTCTGTGTACTCGGCGATGGCCGCTGCACGCTCGATAAGGGCGCCCTCCGCGGCCTCCAGCTCGGCCTGGGCTTCTGACCGGAACGCGGCCAGACGGTCCAGGTCCAGCCCTGGATACCACGCCTTGACAAACTCCAAGGCCCGGCACGCTCCAGCACGGGCCGAGGAGCCCTTCCAAGCCTCAAGATGGCCGGCAGCGACCTCCAGCCAGTCGGCAGTTCGGCTGGCGGTGTGCAGAGCCGGCATGCCTGGCCACAAGGCGGCAACTGCCTGGGCGCCGGCACGCTGAAGCCGGCGCACCAGCCGGTGAGCCGGACGAAGACGGGCTTCAATGCTCAGAAGCTGCTCATCGACGGTTCGGGGGGCATTGGCGGCGATCTCCTCACCGTTTGCACTTCGCTCCTCACAAGCAGCCTCGATGGCCAAAGGAATTGCCTGCGAATGACCAGGGAAGAAGTCTGCCAAGACAAAAAACAAGCAAGTCGAAAAAAATCAGAAGTCGGCCTGACACATAGTCGGAAGCCCGAAGAAGCAAAAGAAACTTACCATCAACGATATCCTCGATCTCGTGGAAGCCGGAGGTCAGCATCGCCTCCCTGTCAGTCCAGGAGGAACGCTCGCTCTCGAACTCGGCCAGGAGTGCGGTCTCCCTCTTCTCGGCCTTGTCCTTCGCCTTCTTGAGCAACTCCTTCTGCTCGGCCAGCTGCGCCGCCAGCAGTTCGCGTTCCGTGGCGAGCTTGTCACACTCCTCCTCTTTGGCACGACGGGCGGTATTGGCCTCGCCCAGCTGCTCCTGAAGAACGGCATTGGCTTCTGAAGAACAAAGAAGAGACAAAATAAGTCATTAGCAAAAAAGATCGCCGGGAAGATCCGGACCGACTGCTCAGCAGTCGGCCCGAATCTCGGGGACTACAGCCCGCGGGTGCGCCAGCGTGCCCCTGCGAAGAAGAAGAACTCACTCCGGCTTTCCGACAAGTCGGCAGCCCGCTTGTTCAACTCCTCAACATTGCGGTTGAAGGCAGTGGCGCGGAGGTTGTGATACTCCTGCAATGAGTCATTGAAGACAAAGTCAGTGTTTGGAACTCGCCAGACGGAGTTCCGAACTGCCTGGTCAGCAGCCGGCCCGGAACTCGGGGACTACACCCAGTGGGTGCGCTGGCGCGCCCCCACGGAGAAACAAACAAGAATCCAAAGGGAAAGAAACATACTTAGACGGCCGTTCGTGCGGCCAGATGCGCTCCGGTGCAGGCTTGAAGGGCGTCGCCCTCGGCCCGCAGCTTCGCCTGGACTTCCAGGCGCAGTTGATTTAGCGGCCCGGTGCCGCCTCCGCGCACCCACCCGATGGGCGCGGCGCTTATGGCCTCGGCGTCTAGGGATGCCGAGCCGGCAACGCCAGTCTCCCAAGGACGTGGCGCCGAGGTCGCCCTCTCAAGACGGCGACGCACCGGTGAGGCGACTTGGAGAAGCAGCCGCGCTTCAGCCTCATCCATGGCTGGCGGCTCCGACGGATCCACCGGTTGTTTGCCGTGCGGCCTCCCAGACGGCGGTGGAGGCGGTGGTGGCGGCACGAGGGTGTCCAACATAGAAACATCGCCGCCCTCCTTCTCCATGATGGGGTCCTTGGTGCCGGCCCCTCCGGTTTGCCCCGTGAACACCGGAGGCGGCGGCGCAGACGATAGTGGGGGGACGAGCATCGCTGATCGGCGATGCGCGGCCTCCTCGGCACGCCGTCTCGCTGCGAGGGTAGCCTCGGCATCCTCCAGCTTCTTTTGGGTGGAGGTGGCCGCCTTGTCGGCCTCCGCCTTCTCCAGACGTTCGGCTTCCTCCTCCTCGCGCTTCTCCCGCGCGTTTCGCTCCGTCGCCTCCCGGAGGGCGGCGGTGGGGTCGGCCCGCCGAGTATTGGTGGACGTCTCTGCCGACCCCATGACGGAGGGGACGGCGACTCTCTCAAGGGAAAGAGGGGCCCTGGAGAAGATCGGAGGGAGTACATAAACAAAGACTCAGACAAGATTCAACAAAGAAAATAAAAGAGCGTGAAGACTTACGCGGATACTAGCGGCGGCCCTCTCACTTCCCTTCGGAAGTAGTTGGCCTTCGCGGCCGCCTCCTCCCGTCTGGTCGCGGCGGCCGCCCCCTTAAGCTTCTTCAATTTGCCGTCGAGCGCACTCGGCCTGGTGTGACGCCTCTTCGCGCCGCCCTAGCCGGCGGAGGAGCCGACCTTCGGCTGGTGAAGCGGGGCGACTTCCCCTTCGGCGTCGTCGTCGGGCCAGTAATCGAAAGTGGCCGAAGGCCTGAAGTCGCCTTCCGTTCCTCCTCCCCCGCCTTCGGCGTCGGCTTCCATTGCTGCCGCCCCCAAGTCGGGGTCGTCGACGTCACTCTCCGCGCGGTCGGGGACATACTCGCGGGGCTGTCTCATGGCGCCGGCAGCAGGCTGCATAAGAGGATTCTGGTTCAGAAGAAGCCGACAAGAGTCAGAAGCCGGTGTCGGCTGCGGAAAAAAGACAAAATAGTAGGAAGACGCGACTTACCACTGGTGGAGGGTTGTCGCGCGAGTATGGCTCCTTGCCGAACTGCCAGTCCTCCTCGTACTCGTAGTGCGTGATGTAATTCACAATATTTGCCACCTCCTTGCGGGGCATCTCCTTGGTGCTCATCCGACTTGGGTCTCGGAGGCCGCTCATCTGATAGATCAGGTGAGGCCGGCCTTGGAGTAGGAGAACTCGGCGCGCTACGAAGGCGGCTAGCAAGTCGGCCCCGACGAGTCCCTCCGACTGTATCAAGACTCGGAGTCGCGCTACGGCGGCGGCTCCGGCGAGGGACAGCGACTTGACTCTGTGGGACCAGCTGGGGAGCCTCCCGGTCAGGGGAGCGGCGTTGTAGGGCGGCAGGTTGATCCAGTCGCCGTCGGAGGCGAGGTTTTTCCCGTAGAAGTACGAGCGCTGCCACATCTTCACAGACTTGATCAGCATGATGGGAGGAATGGGGTTATCGGCCGTCGAGCACCGCATCGCAATGAAGGCGCCGCACTGAGCCGGCACGTCGGCGATGTGCGTGCCGAGCTTAGAAGAGAAGAATTCCCCCCACAGCTTGATGGTGGGGAGAACACCGAGGAAACCTTCGCACAGAGTGGCGAAGGCGGAGAGCAGCACCACCGTGTTCGGAGTGAGGTGGTGCGGCTGAAGGATGTGGAACTCCAGGAACGAGCGGAAGAAGCCGCTCGCCGGCAGCCCCAGGCCGCGCATCAGGTACGAGCGGAAGACGACCCGCTCGCCCTCTTCTGGCGCCGGCCGGATTTCCCCCTCCGGCGCAGCGCGGGCGTGCACGAGGTCCGCGCTGGGAAGACGGCATGTCCGGTGGAGGAACTCGACGTGTTCTTCCTCTACCTCCGAGCCGTCCCACACGCCGGAGCGCACGGCAGGGGCCACGGTGGAGGAAGAGCTCATCGCCACGGTATGGTGTGCTCTGGCTCAACGGCGGAGGAAGGAAGGAGAGAAAGCAAGATGAGGCGGGGGAGCGGGGAAGAAGGGCGCGCGAGCTGTGCCGCTCCGCTTCCCCCCCTCCCCCCCC
>NC_041391.1:97352014-97368750 GCF_002162155.2 Triticum dicoccoides | reverse complement strand
ACTTATAGCCCTGCGGGCTGAGAAGCCGAGGGGGCGGGCATGGGATTAACTGTGCACGATGTCCCACACCGCCCCATGATTTACCCCACAAAGTTACTGCGTGCAGTAACGACGTGGGAAAACCAACCGTCCACGGCCGCAACGGATCCGTCCGTATGCCGAGGCGTGGTAGTGGCGGGCCCCGCCTGACGGCCCGTCCCGTCGCGCGCGTGGGCAAGCAGAGTGTTCTCCCCACGTGGCGCCACGCGATAGGACCGCCTTGATGGCAGCGGGGAGGCATATCAGGCACGCCGCCTGGTTTCCCGCCACGACTTTCAAACTGAGGCTCTTCACCGAAGCTCCGACTTTCGACAGTCGGCCCAAGGGAAGACGGCAGCCGAGTCCCAGAGTCTGCACTTATGAAGATTGAAGTTGTTGAAGCCCCACAATGCAGCGACCACCGGGCTTCACCAGCTTCAGGGACTACTGTCGGAGTAATGGGCCACGGGTAGGCTAACCCGAGGCCCAAGACCTTTCAAGACATCGGGGCAGGCCGCGCCCCTCAAGCCGAGTCCCAGACGGCGACTCCGAGATAAGCCGACTCTGGGCTGGCGACCCCCAAAGAGGCCGACTCTGAGCTGGCGACCTCCAAGGAGGCCGACTATGGACAGTCGGCCCAAGACTCCTCCCTCATCCCAAAGTACGATGCGGGGTACGGTCACGGCGTGGCCGTTCCCCCTGCTCACGAAGGGCCGGCATGGCTACAGTGAGTCGTATCGCTAGAAGATCTCCGGCGAGGCGCGGCACTGTTGCCATGCCTGCCCTGACCTCAGCCATAGTATGCAGTACACTGTGCCCACGACGCCGGCCTGTATGACCCGAAGGCGGCGGGGCCGCCTGTTAGTGGGAGGGCCGAAGGCGGCCTGGGCACCCGAAGACGGACCTGTGGGAGTCGGCCTCCCTGGAGTCGGCCGACTCCTCCCCAGGGCCCCATGTGCCATTAACAAGATAAGATGGGGAATGGAGACGGTGATCGCCCGATAGACGGCGGCACTGTTGCCACGACCCGATGACCAAGCCTGCGTCACCAGGAGTGTCGCCACAGTATCAAGCCTGTCCGCGGGACCCGCCAGTCGGCGGGCCCCAGAAGCCGGCGGGAAAGACGGTGGCCTGAGAGATAGATGGCTGGGACCCGCACCCAGCCGTATTACTATTTACCCCCGGGGGGTAGGCCTATATAAACCCCCCGGGGCACCCATGCAAAGGGTTCGGACCCGAATAGAGATAGACCAGATATCACGGGAGGAGAGAACTAGCCTTGCCCTCTCCTGCCTCCCGAAACAGATCTAGGAGCACCATTGTAGTCACCTTGCTTGAGTGATCATGCGGAGACCCCGCAGAGCAGCAGTAGGGGTGTTATCTCCTAGGAGAGCCCCGAAGCTGGGTAAGTTCCGCCGGCGTGCATGTCTTCGCCTCATCCCGCTTCCAGGCACCGGCGGCGTTCTACTCGCTCCCACCATGATAAGCCATCCTTTGGCATATGTCGTATCCAACCCCCGACTGTGTCCTGGGTTGCCGACAACCTCGCGGCCCAATCTTTGAGACTATTTGGTAGCAGAAGGTGATGATGGTCCCTGACGATCGCCCGCATGTGATGGAGGGCGTAGTAGGCATCCTTCTGATCGCCAGGCAGCTGCTTGATGCAACAGAACATCGTATTGTGTGAGAAGGTGTGCTTGTCGTACTTACGAACTGCCCTGGTGAAGGTGCCTCCAGATTTGGCGTAGCCGGGGATAACATCATCAAGAACTTTCTTGACATTTGTGTTGTCTATCTTGGAGTTACGGTTCAGGTCGAAATACGTGGCCATGGAATATTTTGGGCTTAGAAGGATGAGTGTGCAATGTGTGTCACTGCACAGAACACGGAATGTTAGAAAAAAAGAACGATCAAAATCCAAGAAATCACATGTTACGGGGCGGTTAAGGGATGACTTACTCGGGAAAGTAAGCCACAAGGAAGTTATCCTTATCTGGGTTTGCCAGAATGACGCCTTCGAGGTGTGAACTCGCAACTTGGCGGTCCCCAGCGCTGCTCAAGTGCTTGGAACGCATGTAGAAGGGGTCGACTATCACGATCTCCGGGGTCTTGTCTCTAATGATCCGCATCTCCATACTCAGCGAAAACAGCCGAATAAAGGTGTAGTGCAGCGGATGAAAGTTAAACATAGCAAAGATATCATCAAACCGCAGGACGATCGTACCCCCGATGTCGCCATCCACAAAGCCCTTGCCCTCTGGCACCTTGGCCACGAAAACCGGGTATGCCACATCATTCTCTCTGAGACACCGCTTCTCCAAAGAAAGAACACTGTCGTGCACACTCCGCATAGCGCCGGTTGCAGCATTGAGCATATTTGGCGGTAGCATCGCCCTACCTGCCACATGCACCCTCCTCGAGATATCCTTAGGTGAAGGTGTCCTGTCCTGAGCACGGATCAAACTCGGTGCCGGCTAGCTTGCACCGGCGCCCTTGTTAGTCTTTCGTTTCCGTCCCTTCTTCTTGATCTCCTGTAATGGGACCGAGTTCTGCTCACAGACCGCCTTCTTGAGCATGTTGGGGCTGATAATATTTTGCACCTCAGCTATCTGAGGCTCGGTGAAGGCGGGAGCTGGAGGCGTCTCCTGAGAACTGAACGCCAGACAACGCCTGTTGCCATTGGATTTCTCCGCCATATCAGCTAGATTGCGGTCGTCTTGGTTGGGTTCTTGAGAAAGAGGCCCGCAGAACTCGTCAGCGTACCCATGTTCGGCAAAGTACTTATCGACTTTGGTAAATGCACCGTCGTTGTTGTCGTCGTCGTTCGGATCATGTGCCATAGGGATGTCCGTATCCTGTGCCATAGGGATGTCCGGCATAGGGATGTCCGGCAGGTCCGGTAGCGTTGCGGTGTTCTTGCCATGGCTTGGCGCCGGCACGACTGGCAGTCTTGTCTGTGGGGTGGTGTCCCCCGCCCCCAAACGAATCTGGCTCTTCGGCCAAAGCAGGGGCATGTTTACGCAGGCGCTGAGGGTCATCTCATCTTCATCGTCGGCCCCAGCGGGTCGAATCGGAGGTAACAGCTCATCGCAGCCTGGCAGCACCCGAACCACTTCAACCCTATAAACTGTGGATGCCATCGGATTACCGTGGAACATGCGGTTGCCCGGTTGAACGATTCTGCCCTTGGCAACATCGACCAACTCGCCGCCCACGAAGTGCAGAAGAGTGCAAGGAACGTCGGCGGCGCCCTGCGAAAACATGTAGGGCGTCAGGGATGCCCAGTCAAAGGCAAGGAGATGAAGTCATCAGCCGAGAGGCTTAGTTACCGTGATGCCGTCCAGCTCGGCTAATGTCGAGGCACCGCCAATGGCGGGCGTGCAACTGACGGAGGGGGTGCTTGCTGGCGAGGTGCCAGCCGGCGTACACCCGGGTGCATTAAGCTCCAATGCCCGTGCCGGCGCCGGAGACACGAATATCGCCTCCGCCGGAGACACCAATGGCGCCGCTTGCTTGCTGTGCGAGTTGCGCCGGAGACAAGCCTTTAACGGCCACACGACCAGCTGACGTCATCTTAGTGAGCTTATCCTTGTTTTTCATTACGTTTAACGCCCTATTTAAAGGGGTGTCGAAAGGGGAGCTCTGAGACGACCCCGTGCTACTGCTTTCAGTTTCCTGCGGAAGGAACGTGAACCATGTAGAAATATTGAGGATTAATTAGAGTGCAACCATATGGAGCTAATTACGCGGGGGTGTATTCCTTACCAGAAGAAGCTCAAGCGCCCTGGTCTTCGGATCCATGGTAAGCTCCTTTGTTATCGGGTCCTCCTTGTACCGGGCCCTGACAAAGTTCCTCGTCTGCTTGTCACCGCTGTATTTCTTGAAGCGGGGCGGTATGCCTTGCTCAGCACGCTCCGCGTCCTCCTTGTCCCATATAGGCTCCTCCACTCTGTAACCGCCGAGACCGAGTTTCTGTTCCCCTAAGTTCAACTCCCGCATTTCTTTCCCCCACTGACTTTATTCGGAGGTTGCGCTGCTCTCTCACTTGATCTTGAACTCCTTGTAGTCATCTTCGCTGATCGAAGAATATTTCGCCTTGATCTTCTCATAACTATCACCTTTATAAATCATTCTCTTCACCGCGCTTCTTCAAGTAGATAGGGCCGTGCTCATCCTCGTGAGGGCGGCACTGTTCAATTTATTCCCTGAGAGGCGTGTGTTTTCAAAATCGGCGGGGAACTTGTATCGTTCGTGCAGCTTCGTGAAGAGGAGGTTGCGCAAATTCCCTCGGTCCTTATGCCTAAGGTTCTCGGTGTTGATCGAGATAGTGCTCCGGAGAATGCAGCCGAGCTGAAGCGAGTACCCCTTGACTATATGTTTGGGCTCCGTTGGATGTCTGTCGGAGTCCACCTGAGTAAATTCCTCCTTGAGGGTGCTAAGCGCATTCAGGTGCCGGTCCTTCCTTTGCTTCTTCGGTTGGCTGCCATCTGTGTGTGCGCCGCCATCATCAGTGGTGGCATCCTCGGCGCCACCATCAGTGGTGTCATCCCCGAGCCACTAGGGGTTGTGTAGTCAGGATCGGTGTCTTCCGCGGCGTCCTCATAGCGGTGAGGTTGTTCCTCCATCTCCTGGGACAGCTCCCAGAATTGCTTGCCGCCCGAACCGCCAGCCTCATTGTTGTGGGCCATGTTTCGCTCTAAATAGGAAAAAAGTTTGGTCAAAAAGTTGGTTATTGTCAAGGAACAAGATCATGGTCTCACCATTTAGGGTTTGTCGACACCGAGGCATCCTAAAATCTAAGCTTTTATCATTTAGGGTTTGTCGACGCCGAGGCACCCTAAAAGCCTAAGCGTACATCATTTAGATTCTCATCGACACCGAGGCACCCTAAAAGCCAAGGTTTCATCATTTAGGGTTTGTCGACGCCGAGGCACCCTAAATGCTAAGTTAAGTTTTCATCATTTAGGGTTTATTGATGCCGAGGCACCCTAGGTTGGGCCTAATCACTTGGCACTAATCACTTGGCTCTATTGCCACATATGTTGGGTTTATCATCTAGGGTTTATCGATGCTGAGGAGAATTCTAAGTTGGGCCTAATCACTTGGCTCTATTGCCACCTATGGTTTAATGCAGCAAGAATAAAGGGGTAGTTGATCCTACTTAATTAAGTACTAAGATACCCCGGCCCATGCATTAGTAGCAAGTACCCCATATGTCCGATTTTTAGCAAAGTCATGCTAAAATTCACGGAAAATTTCAGCATGACCTTTGCTGAAAATAGGACATATGGAGTACCCGAATTTGCCGGAACAGAAGTTAATCGACATTCTGGCAAACTCAAGGGCCTCTTGGGGTACCTGCAAAATCATCACGACACAATGGTTGGAGACAAAACCCAGCCACAGACCATATGGTCCTCTGCTCTCATATGGACAAAAATCAGCTCAACTTATGTGAGCTTCCATTCCAGATATAATAGGTCACCCAACAAAAAATCATCAATAGTTTAGCAAGTCTGTACTGTTGGAAATATGCCCTAGAGGCAATAATAAAAGCATTATTATTATATTTCCTTGTTCATGATAATTGTCTTTATTCATGCTATAATTGTGTTATCTGGAAATCGTAATACATGTGTGAATAACAGACATCAACATGTCCCTAGTGAGCCTCTAGTTGACTAGCTCGTTGATCAACAGATAGTCATGATTTCCTGACTATGGACACTGGATGTCATTGATAACGAGATCAAATCATTAGGAGAATGATGTGATGGACAAGACCCAATCCTAAACATAGCACAAGATCGTATAGTTCGTTTGCTAGAGTTTTGCAATGTCAAAGTATCTTTTCCTTAGACCATGAGATCGTGTAACTCCCGGATACCGTAGGAGTGCTTTGGGTATGCCAAACGTCACAACGTAACTGGGTGACTATAAAGGTAGACTACGGGTATCTCCGAAAGTGTCTATTGGGTGACATGGATCAAGACTGGGATTTGTCACTCCGTATGACGGAGAGGTATCACTGGGCCCACTCGGTAATGCATCATCATAATGAGCTCAGAGTGACCAAGTGTCTGGTCACGGGATCATGCATTACGGTACGAGTAAAGTGACTTGCCGGTAACGAGACTGAACGAGGTATTGGGATACCGACGATCGAATCTCGGGCAAGTAACATATCGATAGACAAAGGGAATAGCGTACGGGGTTGATTGAATCCTCGACATCGTGGTTCATCCGATGAGATCATCGTGGAGCATGTGGGAGCCAACATGGGTATCCAGATCCCGCTGTTGGTTATTGACCGGAGAGGCGTCTCGGTCATGTCTGCTTGTCTCCCGAACCCGTAGGGTCTACACACTTAAGGTTCGGTTACGCTAGGGTTGTAGGGATATGTATATGCAGTAACCCGAATGTTGTTCGGAGTCCCGGATGAGATCCCGGACGTCACGAGGAGTTCCGGAATGGTCCGGAGGTAAAGATTTATATATGGGAAGTCCTGTTTCGGGCATCGGGACAAGTTTCGGGGTTATCGGTATTGTACCGGGACCACCGAAAGGGTCCCGGGGGTCCACCGGGTGGGTCCACCTGTCCCGGGGGGCCACATGGGCTGTAAGGGGGTGCGCCTTGGCCTAATGGGCCAAGGGCACCAGCCCCACATAGGCCCATGCGCCTAGGGTTTTAGGGGGGAAGAGTCCTAGGAGGGTAAGGCACCTCCTAGGTGCATTGGGGGGGAGGGAAACCCCCCTAGGCTGCCGCACCCCCTAGGAGATTGGATCTCCTAGGGCCGGCCACCCCCCCTTGGCACCCCTATATATAGTGGGGGGAGAGGAGGGACTTCATACCTGAACGCCTCGGCCTTTGGTTGCCTCCTTCTCCCTCCCCAACACCTCCTCCACCTCCATAGTGCTTAGCGAAGCTCTGCCGGAGTACTGCAGCTCCATCAACACCACGCCGTCGTGCTGCTGCTGGTGCCATCTCCCTCAACCTCTCCTCCCTCCCTTGCTGGATCAAGAAGGAGGAGACGTGGCTGTTCCGTACGTGTGTTGAACGCGGAGGTGCCGTCCGTTCGGCGCTGGTCATCGGTGATTTGGATCACGTCGAGTACGACTACATCATCACCGTTCTTTTGAACGCTTCCGCTCGCGATCTACAAAGGTATGTAGATGCATCTAATCACTCGTTGCTAGATGAACTCCTAGATGATCTTGGTGAAACGAGTAGGAAAATTTTTGTTTTCTGCAACGTTCCCCAACAGTGGCATCATGAGCTAGGTCTATGCGTAGTTCTTCTTGTGCGAGTAGAACACAATTTGTTGTGGGCGTAGATTTGTCAACTTTCTTGCCGTTACTAGTCCTTTCTTGCTTTAGCAGTATTGTGGGATGAAGCGGCCCGGACCAACCTTACACGTACGCTTACGTGAGACCGGTTCCACCGACTAACATGCACTAGTTGCATAAGGTGGCTGGCGGGTGTCTGTCTCTCCTACTTTAGTTGGAGCGGAATCGATGAACAGGGTCCTTATGAAGGGTAAATAGAAGTTGACAAATCACGTTGTGGCTTTAACGTAGGTAAGAAAACGTTCTTGCTAGAACCCTAATTCAGCCACGTAAAACTTGCAACAACAATTAGAGGACGTCTAACTTGTTTTTGCAGCAAGTGGTTTGTGATATGATATGGCCAAAGTTGTGATGAATGATGAATGATCTATATGTGATGTATGAGATGTTCATGCTATTGTAATAGGATTCACGACTTGCATGTCGATGAGTATGACAACCGGCAGGAGCCATAGGAGTTGTCTTTATTCTTTTATATGACCCGCGTGTCATCAAGAAACGCCATGTAAATTACTTTACTTTATTGCTAAACGCGTTAGCCATAGTAGTAGAAGTAATAGTTGGCGAGCAACTTCATGGAGACACGATGATGGAGATCATGATGATGGAGATCATGGTGTCAAGCCGGTGACAAGATGATCATGGAGCCCCAAGATGGAGATCAAAGGAGCTATGTGATATTGGCCATATCATGTCACGTTTATTATTTGATTGCATGTGATGTTTATCATGTTTTGCATCTTGTTTACTTAGAACGACGGTAGTAAATAAGATGATCCCTCACAATAATTTCAAGAAGTGTTCCCCCTAACTGTGCACCGTTGCGACAGTTCGCTGTTTCAAAACACCACGTGATGATCGGGTGTTTTATTCAGACGTTCACATACAACGGGTGTAAGACAGATTTACACATGCAAACACTTGGGTTGACTTGACGAGCCTAGCATGTACAGACATGGCCTCGGAACACAGAAGACCGAAAGGTCGAGCATGAGTCGTATAGAAGATACGATCAACATGAAGATGTTCACCGATGTTGACTAGTCCGTCTCACGTGATGATCGGACACGGTCTAGTTTAACTCGGATCATGTAATACTTAGATGACCAGAGGGATGTCTAATCTAAGTGGGAGTTCACTAATAATTTGATTAGTTGAACTTAATTATCATGAACTTAGTCTAAAATCTTTGCAATATGTCTTGTAGATCAAATGGCCAACGTAGTCCTCAACTTCAACGCGTTCCTAGAGAAAACTAAGCTGAAAGACGATGGCAGCAACTATACGGACTGGGTCCGGAACCTGAGGATCATCCTCATAGCTGCCAAGAAAGATTATGTCCTACAAGCACCGCTTGGTGACGCACCCATTCTCCCTGCGGAAACAAGACGTTATGAACGCTTGGCAGGCACGTTTCGATGACTACTCCCTCGTTCAGTGCGGCATGCTTTACAGCCTAGAGCCGGGGCTCCAAAAGCGTTTTGAGAGACATGGAGCATATGAGATGTTCGAAGAGCTGAAAATGGTTTTCCAAGCTCATGCCCGGGTCGAGAGATATGAAGTCCCCGACAAATTCTTTAGCTGTAAGATGGAGGAAAACAGTTCTGTCAGTGAGCACATACTCACTATGTCTGGGTTGCATAACCGCTTGACTCAGCTGGGAGTTAATCTCCCGGATGATGCGGTCATTGACAGAATCCTCCAGTCGCTTCCACCAAGCTACAAGAGCTTTGTGATGAACTTCAATATGCAGGGGATGGAAAAAACCATTCCTGAAGTATTTGCTATGCTGAAATCAGCAGAGGTAGAAGTCAGAAAGGAACATCAAGTGTTGATGGTCAATAAAACCACTAAGTTCAAGAAAGGCAAGGGTAAAAAGAACTTCAAGAAGGACGGCAAGGAGGTTGCCGCGCCCGGCAAGCAAGCTGCTGGGAAGAAGCCAAAGAATGGACCCAAGCCCGAGACTGAGTGCTTTTATTGCAAGGGAAGCGGTCACAGGAAGCGGAACTGCCCTAAGTACTTAGCGGATAAGAAGGCCGGCAAAACAAAAGGTATATGTGATATACATGTAATTGATGTGTACCTTACTAGTGCCCGTAGTAGCTCCTGGGTATTTGATACCGGTGCAGTTGCTCACATTTGTAACTCAAAGCAGGGGCTGCGGAATAAGCGGAAACTGGCAAAGGACGAGGTGACGATGCGCGTCGGGAATGGTTCCAAGGTCAATGTGATCGCCGTCGGCACGCTACCTCTGCATCTCCCTTCGGGATTAGTTTTAAACCTTAATAATTGTTATTTAGTGCCAGCTTTGAGCATGAACATTGTATCGGGATCTCGTTTAATTCGAGATGGCTACTCTTTTAAATCTGAGAATAATGGTTGTTCCATTTTTATGAGAGATATGTTTTATGGTCATGCTCCTATGGTGAATGGTTTATTCCTTATGAATCTCGAACGTGATGCTACACATATTCATAATGTGAGTACCAAAAGAAGTAAGGTTGATAATGATAGTCCCACATACTTGTGGCACTGCCGCCTTGGTCACATAGGTGTTAAACGCATGAAGAAGCTCCATGCTGATGGACTTTTAGAGTCTCTTGATTATAAATCATTTGACACGTGCGAACCATGCCTTATGGGTAAAATGACCAAGACTCCGTTCTCAGGAACAATGGAGCGAGCAACCGACTTATTGGAAATCATACATACTGATGTGTGCGGTCCGATGAGTATTGAGGCTCGCGGTGGCTATCGTTATGTTCTCACCCTCACTGATGATTTAAGTAGGTATGGGTATATCTACTTAATGAAACACAAGTCTGAAACCTTTGAAAAGTTCAAGGAATTTCAGAGTGAGGTTGAAAATCAACGTGACAGGAAAATCAAGTTTCTACGATCAGATCGTGGAGGAGAATACTTGAGTCACGAGTTTGGGGCACACTTAAGAAAATGTGGAATAGTTTCACAACTCACGCCGCCTGGAACACCTCAGCGTAATGGTGTGTCCGAACGTCGTAATCGCACTCTGTTAGATATGGTGCGATCTATGATGTCTCTTACCGATTTACCGCTTTCTTTTTGGGGCTATGCTTTAGAGACTGCCGCATTCACTTTAAATAGGGCTCCGTCGAAATCCGTTGAGACGACACCGTATGAATTATGGTTTGGGAAGAAACCTAAGCTGTCGTTTCTAAAAGTTTGGGGATGCGATGCTTATGTCAAGAAACTTCAACCTGAAAAGCTCGAACACAAATCGGAAAAATGCGTCTTCATAGGGTACCCAAAAGAAACTATTGGGTACACCTTCTACCTCAGATCCGAAGGCAAGATCTTTGTTGCCAAGAATGGGTCCTTTCTGGAGAAAGAGTTTCTCTCGAAAGAAGTAAGTGGGAGGAAAGTAGAGCTTGATGAAATATTGCCTCTTGAACCGGAAAATGGCGCAACTCAAGAAAATGTTCCTGAGGTGCCTGCACCGACTAGAGAGGAAGTTAATGAAAATGATCAAGATACTTCTGATCAAGCCCCTACTGAAATCCGAAGGTCCACAAGGACACGTTCCGCACCAGAGTGGTACGGCAACCCTGTCTTGGAAATCATGTTGTTAGACAACGGTGAACCTTCGAACTATGAGGAAGCGATGGCGGGACCAGATTCCGACAAATGGCTGGAAGCCATGAAATCCGAGATAGGATCCATGTATGAAAACAAAGTATGGACTTTGACTGACTTGCCCGTTGAGCGGCGAGCCATAGAAAATAAATGGATCTTTAAGAGGAAGACAGACGCGGATGGTAATGTGACCATCTATAAAGCTCGGCTTGTCGCTAAGGGTTATCGACAAGTTCAAGGGGTTGACTACGATGAGACTTTCTCACCGGTAGCGAAGCTGAAGTCCGTCCGAATCATGTTAGCAATTGCCGCATTCTATGATTACGAAATATGGCAAATGGACGTCAAAATGGCATTCCTTAATGGTTTCCTTAAGGAAGAATTGTATATGATGCAGCCGGAAGGTTTTGTCGATCCTAAGAATGCTGACAAAGTGTGCAAGCTCCAACGCTCGATTTATGGGCTGGTGCAAGCATCTCGGAGTTGGAACATTCGCTTTGATGAGATGATCAAAGCGTTTGGATTTACACAGACTTATGGAGAAGCCTGCATTTACAAGAAGGTGAGTGGGAGCATTGTAGCATTTCTCATATTATATGTAGATGACATACTTTTGATGGGAAATGATATAGAACTCTTGGACAGCATCAAGGCCTACTTGAATAAAAGTTTTTCAATGAAGGACCTTGGAGAAGCTGCTTATATATTAGGCATCAAAATCTATAGAGATAGATCAAGACGCCTCATAGGTCTTTCACAAAGCACATACCTTGATAAGATATTGAAGAAGTTCAATATGGATCAATCCAAGAAGGGGTTCTTGCCTGTGTTGCAAGGTATGAAATTGAGCTCAGCTCAATGTCCGACCACGGCAGAAGATATAGAAGAGATGAGCGTCATCCCCTATGCCTCAGCCATAGGTTCTATTATGTATGCCATGCTGTGTACCAGACCTGATGTAAACCTTGCCGTAAGTTTGGTAGGAAGGTACCAAAGTAATCCCGGCAAGGAACACTGGACAGCGGTCAAGAATATCCTGAAGTACCTGAAAAGGACTAAGGAAATGTTTCTCGTTTATGGAGGTGACGAAGAGCTCGTCGTAAAGGGTTACATCGACGCTAGCTTCGACACAGATCTGGATGACTCTAAGTCACAAACCGGATACGTGTATATTTTGAATGGTGGGGCAGTAAGCTGGTGCAGTTGCAAGCAAAGCGTCGTGGCGGGATCCATATGTGAAGCAGAGTACATGGCAGCCTCGGAGGCAGCACATGAAGCAATATGGGTGAAGGAGTTCATCACCGACCTAGGAGTCATACCCAATGCGTCGGGGCCGATCAAGCTCTTCTGTGACAACACTGGAGCTATTGCACTTGCCAAGGAGCCCAGGTTTCACAAGAAGACAAGGCACATCAAGCGTCGCTTCAACTCCATTCGTGAAAATGTTCAAGATGGAGACATAGAGATTTGTAAAGTACATACGGACCTGAATGTAGCAGATCCGTTGACTAAACCTCTCGCTAGAGCAAAACATGATCAACCCCAGAATTCCATGGGTGTTCGATTCATCGCAATGTAACTAGATTATTGACTCTAGTGCAAGTGGGAGACTGTTGGAAATATGCCCTAGAGGCAATAATAAAAGCATTATTATTATATTTCCTTGTTCATGATAATTGTCTTTATTCATGCTATAATTGTGTTATTTGGAAATCGTAATACATGTGTGAATAACAGACATCAACATGTCCCTAGTGAGCCTCTAGTTGACTAGCTCGTTGATCAACAGATAGTCATGATTTCCTGACTATGGACACTGGATGTCATTGATAACGAGATCACATCATTAGGAGAATGATGTGATGGACAAGACCCAATCCTAAACATAGCACAAGATCGTATAGTTCGTTTGCTAGAGTTTTGCAATGTCAAAGTATCTTTTCCTTAGACCATGAGATCGTGTAACTCCCGGATACCGTAGGAGTGCTTTGGGTATGCCAAACGTCACAACGTAACTGGGTGACTATAAAGGTAGACTACGGGTATCTCCGAAAGTGTCTGTTGGGTGACATGGATCAAGACTGGGATTTGTCACTCCGTATGACGGAGAGGTATCACTGGGCCCACTCGGTAATGCATCATCATAATGAGCTCAGAGTGACCAAGTGTCTGGTCATGGGATCATGCATTACGGTACGAGTAAAGTGACTTGCCGGTAACGAGATTGAACGAGGTATTGGGATACCGACGATCGAATCTCAGGCAAGTAACATATCGATAGACAAAGGGAATAGCGTACGGGGTTGATTGAATCCTCGACATCGTGGTTCATCCGATGAGATCATCGTGGAGCATGTGGGAGCCAACATGGGTATCCAGATCCCACTGTTGGTTATTGACCGGAGAGTCGTCTCGGTCATGTCTGCTTGTCTCCCGAACCCGTAGGGTCTACACACTTAAGGTTCGGTTACGCTAGGGTTGTAGGGATATGTATATGCAGTAACCCGAATGTTGTTCGGAGTCCCGGATGAGATCCCGGACGTCACGAGGAGTTCTGGAATGGTCCGGAGGTAAAGATTTATATATGGGAAGTCCTGTTTCGGGCATCGGGACAAGTTTCGGGGTTATCGGTATTGTACCGGGACCACCGGAAGGGTCCCGGGGGTCCACCGGGTGGGTCCACCTGTCCCGGGGGGCCACATGGGATGTAAGGGGGTGCGCCTTGGCCTAATGGGCCAAGGGCACCAGCCCCACATAGGCCCATGCGCCTAGGGTTTTAGGGGGGAAGAGTCCTAGGAGGGTAAGGCACCTCCTAGGTGCCTTGGGGGGGAGGGAAACCCCCCTAGGCCGCCGCACCCCCTAGGAGATTGGATCTCCTAGGGCCGGCCACCCCCCTTGGCACCCCTATATATAGTGGGGGGAGAGGAGGGACTTCATACCTGAACGCCTCGGCCTTTGGTTGCCTCCTTCTCCCTCCCCAACACCTCCTCCACCTCCATAGTGCTTAGCGAAGCTCTACCGGAGTACTGCAGCTCCATCAACACCACGCCGTCGTGCTGCTGCTGGTGCCATCTCCCTCAACCTCTCCTCCCTCCCTTGCTGGATCAAGAAGGAGGAGATGTGGCTGTTCCGTACGTGTGTTGAACGCGGAGGTGCCGTCCGTTCGGCGCTGGTCATCGGTGATTTGGATCACGTCGAGTACGACTACATCATCACCGTTCTTTTGAACGCTTCCGCTCGCGATCTACAAAGGTATGTAGATGCATCTAATCACTCGTTGCTAGATGAACTCCTAGATGATCTTGGTGAAACGAGTAGGAAAATTTTTGTTTTCTGCAACGTTCCCCAACATGTACAAACACAGAGAGAATAGAAAGTTTGATGCCTATTCAAACACAGAAACAAAACACTACTTGAAACTTCTGCTACATTTGGACCATGGCAATTTACTTTCATGGAGCATGACAAATGTATTTTACAGATCATGGCATTGTTTTTACTATATGCACCATGGAAAATTTCTTTTCTTTTTGCAACATGGCAAATTTCTTTTGCACTGGGCCATGGAAAATATAGTCTATGCATCATGAAAATTATAGTTTATGGATCATGGCATTTTTTATTCTACATTTTTATTCTATGGATCATGCCAGGAAATTATAGTCTATGCATTTTTTTAATCTCTGGATCATGATCCAACAAAATTGCCATCTCCCATGGCAAATATAGCCTATGCATCATGGAATTTATACTGTATGGATCATGGCATTTTTTTGTCTATGATTCATGATCTATAGAACATTTTTTTGCAACCACACAGTTTTTCCTTGACTGGGACACTTGAAGCACAAAACAACTAATGCAGAGCTAGGTCTACATTGGTTCTGACAGATCACATCCTGGCGCATATGTGGGGTTTTTTACTTAGAAAATACAAAACTTCTATTATTACTTTTATTTTTAACCAGAGCCTAACCACCTCTACAGTTTACAAACTGATTCAGATAATCATTAATCGGGCATGGACAATTATTTTAGCCATGATCCCTGAGGATTAGAGCCTCCACAAGTCAGAGAAAATCACAAGGAACTTTCTCTACCTAATAAACTCCATATGACCACATAAAACCCTGTTTAACACACCTGTAAAGAGGAACAACCCCCCTAAGGAGCTAGAAAGCTATATCGCCCACTGCCTCGTCAAATGTCTGTCAAGGTAAGAGATAAAGAGCATATAAAACATTACCCACACAAAAAATGAGAGCATGTAAAAAATTTAAAAACGAGAACCATATTGACCAATCTAAACATGACATTACACTTGGCACGGAGGGAGTACACAATGACATAGTAGTTATCAATTTTCTCCTGTATGAGCTATAGCAATCCCCACATACAAGAAAAAACTGAAAGCAAAGCTTTACTCTCCCAACAAGATTCTAAGCATACTACTTGACTAATAATAGAAAGCCCATGACAATGAGGGTATCTAATACAGTAGTATTTCTAATTCTATAATCGTACAAGTTTGTGAAATTGACACAAACCAATTTGGTTAGCAAGTCACGGCAACACATGACAGTGAGGTAACGGTCCCACAAAGCATGGTTGGGCGTGGCCCGAGCGTAGTGGAGGCGCGGTCGCGGTGCTGTGAGCGCGCCTGGGCGAGGCCAGGGCACGGCCCGAGCATAGTGGAGGCGCGGTCGCGGTGCGGTGAGCGCGCCTGGGCGGGGCCAGGGCGCGGCCAGGGGCCGAGGCAAGCATGGCCACGGGGGGCGGCAACCAGGAGCTGGGGCGCGGTGGTGCGACAGTCTATGGCGACGAAATTGAAGGGGGGAAAGGGGAACCGGTGCAACTCACCAAGAGGAAGACGATGGCGAGCTCGTGCGGGGTCGGGGTTAACGAGGTGATGCGGATCGACGATGAGGCCTTGGTGGCCGGACGTGGAAGAAGACCTCGATCCGCATGATGCAGAGTCATCGAGCTCGAACGGCTGGCCGTAGATGACGTAGAAGAACACTGCAGAGATCCTGGACTCCTTGGTGGGGAGCGGGGACGACGGTGGTCGTGGGGACGATGTGGTGTCGACGGGGACGACCTAGTCGGGTGAAGAACCACGAGGGGAGGGGAAGTGGGGAGGTGCTAGGGTGTGGAGCGGTCGCGGGGGTCGTCGGAGCGGGCGCAGGGGAGCCGGAGCGGGTGTGGAGCGGGCACGGGGGTCGTTGGAGCGGGCCGGGGGTCGTTGGAGCGGGTGTGGCGGGGGAGGGAAGGGGGATCTGGCGAGGGAGAGGGAAGGGGGGATCGGGCGAAGGGGTATCCAGCTATAGCAATGGCGCACCACCCTGTGGTGCGCCATTAGTAGTTCTTTTTCTGATAGCAATGGCGCACCCCCCTCTAGTGCGCCATTAGTAACTGTTTTTTTGACAGCAATGGCGGACCCTCCTCTGGTGCGCCATTAGTAACAATTTTTTTCATTATTTCTTGTTGCATCTAATAATTTGTTTTTTTATCAAATTTGTTATTTTCATGAGGACTAGAACAGAAGATATCATCAAATATCATCAAATTTTTTTTGAAAATATCATCAAATTTGTTTTTTTATTTTTAATTGAAAATATCATCAAATTTTTTATTTGAAGATATCATCAAATTTCTTATTTGAAAATATCATCAAATTTGTTATTTAAAAATATCTTCAAAAAGTGGGGGAGGGTGCGGGTGTCGGCGGCGGCGGTGGAGCGCGCCAGGGGAGGGTGCGGG
>NC_041391.1:97345135-97351596 GCF_002162155.2 Triticum dicoccoides | reverse complement strand
AGGGAGGGGGATCGAGATCGAGTGTCCTCATGAATATTCAATATTTTTTCATATTGAATATGAAAAAATATCATCAAATATGAAAAAATATTCATGAATTCAAAAAGTGCCCATGAAATTTAAAAATATTCATGATATCAAAAAGTGCCCGAGAAATGAAGGCTACAATTTAAATACAATCGATCTTAGCTAGCTATCTGTTCACAATCTTCTTGCCCTTCTTTTTCGCAAATGGAGTTCTTCTGTGGTGTGTGCTGCTACTTCATCGTCGTCGTCATGTTCGATCTTTGGGTCGCCGTACTTGTCGAAGTCTTGCTCATTGGCTACTCCATCCATTCCGATGATCTTCCTTTTGCCTCTCCTCATGGCAACATGACTGGCTTTGGCGGGTCGGTAATGAAGAAGCATTGGACCACTTGGGAAGCCAGTACCCATGGCTCATTTTTCGCGGTGACGTTTGCGCCCGCGGTCTTGGATTTGGCTTCGGGTATAACCATGGTGGTGAAATACTGGTCTTCTTTTAGGACGCTCTTGGCCCATCTGACATGGAACATCGGGACCTTCTCTCCAGCGTAGCTGAGCTCCCAGATCTCCTCGATCCTTCCGTAGTATCTGTCCTTGTTGTTGCCGGTGTAGGATTCCATCGTTACCCCGGAGTTCTGGTAACCATCGCTCTTCATGTCCTTGTTCTCGGTGTAGAATGTGTAGCCGTTGATATCGTACGCCTCATAGGTCATCAGGTTGTGCTCGGCACCCGGTGACAAGGCGAATATGAGTTGTTCTTCCGCGGAAGAATCCTCATGTAAAGGGTACGATAGAAGCTTCTGCTTGAACCAATGCGTGAAACATGAGTTGTGCTCTTTGATTATATCTCCGTCCGTCCTCTGTTGGCCTCAGTCATTGTACATCTTCTCAATAAAGGTTTTGTGCTCTACCACCCAAGGATCGACCACGTCTATGTGTTGTAGCGCGACTAGGTTTTCTCTTTCAAAGTCGGCGAGTCGACCCTCGAAGTCGACATGCATTTCGCGGCGACCCTCACGGTGACCCCATCCAGCGAGCCTGCCGAGGTGCCTGTTGACGGGCAGACCAACAGGGTTCTCGAGATAATTCGTGCAGTAGGAGATGCACTCTTCGGTCAGAAAACCCCTGGCTATACTTCCCTCTGGACATGACATGTTGCGAATGTATCCTTTGATGACACCATTCATCCTTTCGAACGGCATCATGCTGTGCAGGAATGTCGGCACGAGTTGGATGATATCCTCCACGATATGGACCAGTAGATGCCCCATAACGTCAAAGAATGCGGGCAGGAAGTACATCTCAAGCTCGCATAGTATCACCATGATCTCTTCCTGTAGCCTTCTGAGTTGCCTCACGCCAATCGACTTCCGAGAGATGACTTCGAAAAGGTTGCATAGGCCAAATAGCATTTCACGGACGTGCGTGTCCATGATCCCATGGATTGCAACTGGAAGTATCTGCGTCATCAGCACGTGACAGTCGTGAGACTTCATCCCACTGAACTTCTGCTTCGCTGGGTCTAGGTATCTGCTTATCTTCCCTGCGTAACTGTAAGGAAGTTTTACTCCTAGGAGGCAGGTGAAAAACTTCTCGATCTCCTCCTGACTTAGAGTGAAGCACGCGGGAGGGTAGTCATTTCCGGTCTTCTTGGCCTTTTTGCCCTTGCGACGACTTTCTATGTCCTGCTTCACCTCATCATCATCATCATCATCATCATCATCATCATCATCATCATCATCATCATCATCATTAGCGTGAAGCTCCTGCCTAATGCCCATTGATTTCAAGTCTGCCCTTGCTTTCAGCCCATCTTTGGTCCTCTCTGGCATGTTTAGCGGGGTACCAAGCAGACTCTCGCACACGTTCTTCGTGATATGCATGACATCAAGGCTGTGAGGCACACGGTGGATCTTCCAGTACGGCAAGTCCCAGAAAACAGACCTCGTTTTCCATACCTTCAGTAGCGGCTCTGGCGCATTTTGCTTCTTTCCCGGCTCTGGCGCCTTTTTCTTCTTTCCTGGCAGTGGGCAGTCTTTCCAATTTTTCAATAGCTCGTCTATTTCCTTGCCGCTCCTCGTACACGGGCGTTTTCAGGGTTTGGTTTCACCATCGAACCGATCCTTGCGTTTCCTCCACGGGTCATCGTCGCGAAGCCACCTTCGATGTCCCATGAACACGGTTTTCAAAGACCCGGGATCTCTATCTAGATGGCGATATGTTGTGTCATTCATGCACCTTACGCATCTAGAAAATCCGTGGACTACCTGCCCCGCGAGATATCCGTAACCGAGATAGTCGTGCACCGTTGTGAGCAATGCGGCTCTCGTAGGGAAATATTCTTTCTCTGCGGCGTCCCACGTATTGGCTGGCGTTTTCCACAGCGTGTCTAGCTCCTCCTTCAGCAGCCCCAGATACAGATTGATGTTGTTCCCTGGTTGTTTCGGCCCTTCAATTAGTATACTCATGTGAATGTACTTCCTCTTCATGCACAACCAGGGGGGAAGGTTGTACATCCACACAAACACAGGCCAGGTGCTTTGTGTGCTTCTCTGGCTGCCAAATGGATTGACTCCATCGGTGCTCGCGCCCAGCATGATGTTCCTTGGATCCTTCCCAAATTCTGGGTATTCGAAGTTCAACGCTTGCCACTGGCTCGCATCCTTAGGGTGACTCAGCATCTTGTCTTTTTTATTTATCTCCGGATCATTTCTGTCATCTTCCCGCTTCTTCTCCTCCCTATCCGCGTGTCAACGCAGGAGCTTTGCTACCTTAGGGTCCGCGAAATACCGCTGCAGACGAGGAGTGATCGGAAAGTACCACACCAATTTTCGAGGAGCTTTCTTCCTCTTCTTGTATCGAGTGACGCCGCACAACGGACATATGGTAGACTCCGCGTGCTTGTCCCGATAAATGATGGAATTGTTCATGCACACATGGTATTTCATGTGCGGTAAATCCAGAGGACACACGATTTTCATGCCCTCCTCGAAACTGGTCAGGCACTTGTTCCCCTTAGGAAGACGTTCGTGCCAGAATGACATGTTCTCGTCGAAGCATGCGTCGGTCATTTTGTGTTTTACCTTCATCTCCAGAGCCATGAGCGTTACTTTCAGGCGGGTATCCTCGGGCCTGCATCCTTCATACAATGGAGTAACCGCGTCTATCTCCAGTTGATCCAGCTTGGCTTTCTCTCGGGCGGCAACTCTTGCATTATCCGTCTGCTTGAGAAGCAACTCTTGAATATGAGGGTCCTGCACCCAGCCTCCATCGTCGTCTGCTCCGGCATCTTCATCTTCATGATCATGCCCTTCGTCTTGATCTTCCTCATCATCATGTACGACATCTTCTACATGATGACTGTGTACAGCATCACCGTCGTGATCATGTCCTAGAGATTCTTCGTCTTCTCGCCCGCCCTCACCGCGGTGGTTGTCTTGTTGCCCTTCCTCATTTCTTGCCCGGCCCCCATGGACGACTTCATAGTCATATTAATCACCTTGCCACCGATAGCCATCCATGAAACCACGCAAGAGCAGGTGGTCCCGCACCTGCCCGGAATCCGGGTCCGCAATAAGGCTCTTCAGCTTGCATCTTCGACACAGACATCTTATCTCCGTCTCATTCTTTTGCCTTCGCGGAGCTCAAAAACCTATTCATGATGCCTTCGGTCATCGTGCGGACCATGGTCGCCTGCGGGGTAGAGCAAAACGATATTTTAGAACCAAGAAAAAATTTGGCATGACCTTCACTAAAAATAGGACCAAAAAGAATGCATAGTGCCAAAATTCTCGCCGAAATGGAAATGAATCAACATTTCGGCAAAATATTGGCAACTATCGCATTTCAAATACCGGTACCTGCAAACACAAACCTATATGCAACACCACAAACATATGCAACATCACAAACATACATAGATCTAGCTAGGCCACAAAAAGTGCATGTGCACGTTGTTGGAGCGAGCTAGGGAGAAAAAAAGTAGATCTACAACATGAAGATAGCTTTCCCCTTACTTACCTATCAAAAAAAAGGTAATTTCACCACTTAATTTTGATGAATCTATGGTGCAAATGAGGTGAGGAAGAGGAGGCAGCCGAAAGTTTGGAGAAGGAGGTGGAGGGAATGAAGTGGGGAAAGTGAGTGGGTAGGTGTGGCTATCCAAAATATCTTGTTGGGGTCCCAGGTTACTAATGGCGCACCACCAGCAAATGCGCCATTAGTATGCCTGCTTACTAATGGCGCACCTGCAGGTGATGCGCCATTAGTAGTTTTACAAAAAAGTAAAATATATATATATACTAATGGCGCACGGTCTTCCTAGTGCGCCATTACTAGTTAGAACTAGTAATGGCGCACTTCGATCGGATGCACCATTAGTATGTATGTAAGAATGAAAAAAAAACTTTACTACTAGTGGCGCACCGTTTTTCTGGTGCGCCATTAGTGTCTTCCACACTAATGGCGCATCACAAACTAGTGCGCCAATAGTATATAGTAGTGGCGCACTACAATCCTGATGCGCCATTAGTGTCAATCCTATCTGTAGCCCTTTTCCTAGTAATGTTATATTTTAATTTAATGCGTAGAACCGCCTTTTACATGTAGATGCACTATGCCTTGCCCCGTTCTCACAAACGCGTTATATATCTCTCTATCTAACGCATAAGTGCACACACTTTATATGCATCGGCATTTCTCTTTCACACATGCTCACAATCTCTCTCAGGGTGTCGGGGTGTCTCACGCACATGCTCTCTCTGTTTCTCTCTCTCTCTTTCTGACTACTATGTACCACTCTTTTCACTAATCTTAGTTGCAAAACACTATTTCTCTCACATGCATATATACACATGCACGGTCTCTACTAGGCCTCTATACGCACATATATGTGCCTACGTGTCTCCCGCACGCACATTATCTTTAGGCCTCTCTCGCACACATTGCCCCCCCCCCCCTCGACACACCTCTCTCTTAGTAGTTGGCAGATATGATTTCATCATATCATTCGGTAGGATATCCCTGGCTGTTAGGATGGATGGTAATATGAGGCAAAGATTTACCCTAGTTCGGATCGGACCTTGTAGTTGAAGAAAGAGCCTACTCTTGGTACTGTATATTAGTGATAGGGGTGTGTACAAAGTACACGTGAATACCAGGCATTGTGCGTGTGTGTATACCATCGACGAACTAGCCCCCAAGCTTGTATAACATACTAAGGGCCTAGGGTTACAAATCATATATAGTCGGCTTATCACCAGTGGGGATAGAGTCCTCCGCGACTCTGGTAGCTTCATGTTGTACGCCATGTCCTACACATGGGTCTTCGTATAACATGTCTCGGTCCAACCTATATGTGGTGCAGGATGGAACCGACCCATGAGTCTTCATGTTGACCCACCACAACTAGAAATGATGTGCCCACCACACCACACACGCAATCGGCCACTAAGAAAATAAGCATATACAATAGTACAACGGTATCTAGCTCACGATACGTCTCCATATTTTGTTGATAAAACTGATGGACTTTGCATTTGATGTGTGCTCCCTATTTTGTTGAAAACACTCACGGTCATTGTATTTGAAGCGAAAGCACGATATGGTCACTGGACTTCAGAATAAGCTCATCACGGTCACCACATACATTTTGTCGTGCTAACCAACATGTGGTTGGATGGTTAGAGGACAGTGGTTTCTCGAGCCCACCAAGGTTAAAGTCCCGGTGCTCACATTTATCTTGTGTTATTTTCAGTATTTTCCGGCGATGTACGTTCAGTGGGAGGAGACATTCCACTCGACTACGAGGCACCTATGGTGACTTAATAATATCTCAAGATCATATATGTTGGCCCACTCTCTCGAAGGTGCTCATAGGGGTAGGGTTCACGTGTGTGCGCTTATAGCGGTGAGTGATTGCGCGTATATATGAGACCTTGCGTTTGTACCATGTTAAAAAAATACATGTCATGATTATACGGTCACTGGCTCACCCGTACAACTCCGTATTTTGTTGACGACACAATCAATTGACCAGTCAAACGTTCCACGCGGCATAACAAGTGTTGCACCATCGGGGCGCGTAACCGTGGGGCCCACCTGTCATCCCGTATATGAAAGAAAGGAATGGAAGTTTGAGTCTGTAGTGTGTTAATAAAATAGGAGCACATTTTAGGGTGATCATACGGTCACTAGCTCACCATACAGCTCCGTAATTTGTTGATAACACGATCAATTGACCAGTCAAACGGTCCACATTCAGCAGCGCACATTACCATAGGGGCCACCCATCATCGCATATATGAAGGGCAGAAATGGTAATAAATTAGTGGTCGGTGGGTATTCAAAGTTGTGAGACCTCTGGTTGGCAGTCACCGGCGGTTGGGGGGCGTTCATTGGGCGGTGGGGTGGGGATCCCCGGAGAAAAATCTCGGCGC
>NC_041391.1:97333301-97344745 GCF_002162155.2 Triticum dicoccoides | reverse complement strand
GAGGGATGGCCGGTGCGGTGGCGGACCGGCGGTGGGGAGTGGTTTCGGGGAGGGCGGGCTGGCCGCGGGCGGCGGGGGCTTGCGGTTCGGCCAGTGGTGGCTGCCGGCTCAGGGGGGTGGATTTTGATGATAAACTGGAGGCCCTTGATTTCGTATCCAACGGCTGGAAAGTCTAATGACCAGAGATGAAAAAGTCAGTCGACTGACGTGTAGCCTCACCCCACACGTACACATGCACGCAAGCAAGACATGCACGCATGTCGGCGTACAACATTGACACATACACATAATGTACACACGCACACATGCTGGTGTGCAACACTGACAGGTACACATGCACTCACGAACACACGGACGTACACACCCATGCATGCAACACTGAAACGTACCCTTGTACGCACGCAACACTCACACGCCTGCATGCACACAACACACGGCGCAAGACACACGCTCAACCTATACGTGCATGCACCCTTTGTTAAGGACATGGATTGTTACGTGTATTAATCAATCTTATCTGTGATAAGCAAAACATTGATGTTTGCAACGGTCTTTATGAATCACAACGTATCGAACAGGCTATCAACATAGTAGGCTTATCTACATGAAAAATATGATGTCACACTCAATGAAAAATCATCGGTTTATGAAATGCCCGCTTCTGACCGCCCTGGACCACCAAAGATTCCTCTGCTGTGTGCTGCCTGTGTTGGGTCACTAACATGCAGGCCATGCACCCAAAGAGCCCACACGTCAGTGGAACAATGGTGCGGTGTCCTAGGTCAGAGTCAAGGGCGCAACTCACGGCACGCCCGGCTGAACACGCCTCCGTGCCGCATTCAAACGCATCCATGAAACCCGCCCGTGTGGAAGCCGAGAAACCCACTCTGAACACACGTCCGTTCATGACCGGGCCGGTGTTACACACAATGCCGGCTGAGCTCCTCCCATCCGCCGTCTATTTAATCTCCTATTTAAACAAGGCCAAACGCCGGCCAAGAATCCCACACCTCCGCCGCTCCCCTATCTCCTCCACCATTTTGTCCACTCTTACAATGGCTTACGAAGAGTAATTATTCCGCATCCAAGCCGGCTGGGTAGCCCACCGGATATGAGCTATGCAGCTCGCTGATCCACCTCCCTCCCCATGCCCGACGGAGCCAGTTGCTGCCCCAAGCCGGCGCGTGGTTCAGCAACTCACCGCTCCAGGCCAGCTCGACAAGGAGCAGCGCACGGGCATCGTTGCTACCGTCCATGCCGCCGCCTCGTACCGTGTCTCCCATTTCTGTGGCCAAGACTCCCATGCCGGCGGTCGCGCCATGCAAGCAGCGACAGAAGCCGCGTGCGCGGAGAGCGACGAGTCGGTGGCCAGCGCCTCCGCGTCCGCCGCCATCATCAAGGAGAAGTAGAACTCGGGAGGTCGCCGCCGCTTGGGTCCCATGAAGGCCACCGCGGAGGTGACACCGGCGTACACAGCAGGTGTCTTGTCGGATCCTTTTGTTGCGAGGACCTTCATCGACCCCGCATGGGCTCCACGGAAGAGGGGAATGTTAGGATGAACTCGAGCCGGTGCCGGCCATGGCGAAGTAGTGTCCGGTGATGAACTCGAACCGGTGCCGGCCACCATCATCTTCTGCACTAGCCAATGATATAAGTTGGGCAGTGGGGAAGTGAGTCATCCTTTGCGCTGAAGCATATACCTCCGGGGCTCCCGGCAGTCCGGTGATCATGCTGCCGGACATGAGGAACACAAATCGATCGGCGGGAGACCATTTAGGCCAGGTATTATATACCTATGCTGTCCAGAACTAGCACCGCGTAGTTCATTTGAATGTAATGAAATCCATCATGCTTGTATGAAAATATGGTATTTTATATGATTTCCGTCGTTGTTTATATGAAATATCAGTTTGTCTATGTGTTTGCGTGAATTTCTTCTGGTTGGTTGAGTTGCTGTCATAATGTGTGCGGCTACGGTTGGATGGCGTAATTTGCGGGTCTGCGGGCGGCTCAGGCGGTGTTGTGGGACAAAAAAACACAACTCGTGCGAGCTCGTCCCCAACGTGCGTGCTGGAGGATGCATGACAGCATGAGCACCCGAGCCATTCCTTGTTCATCGGTGGCAAAGGCACCGGTGGACAAAAGGGTCGCCAATATTTTGGCTACCCCGGGCAAGATCCAAACAGCCCCTCCCAACAGATTCAAATCCCTCGTTCGCCGTGGAATTTTTCCATGTGTTGTTTTCATGGACTAGCAAGATGCCTGTGCATTGCACAGAACATCAAGATGCATTTTTTACAAACTCCCGCATGCATGCAAGGGATAATTAATGTCCTCCTTTGCTAGTACCACGAGGCAAACACCATTTATATTGCATCGATTAGTGTTAGTGGCCTTGTATATCTGCAAATTGTAATTTTGATAGTGGCCCCTTGTATATAAAAATGGAGGGAGAAAGATGAGAGATAAGGTGAGGAGGAGTGGGGCGTGCTGGTGACTGGTGGTCGGACTGGGCAGAGGAATGGGGATGGACGGCGCATTATGTCTAGGTTTGTATCTCTCTCACACACACACACATAGGTGGGGGACGTGCACGAAGAGAAGAGGTGCACGCACGACGCACGTACTCCCGTCTCTTTCCCAACCACATCCGCGTGGGTACACGGTGGATCTCATTTCTGTATGAAAAAGGCAGCCCACGTGGTAATTTGGCACGTGTACTGGTTGTCCACTTGGTGGAGGGAGGATCGTCTATCACGGGTGAACAAACAAATTGCGTCTTGACGCGTTATTGTTAAATTAAAGAAAGAGGCAAACCATGTGGGGCCTACCTTAGAGGCAAGGCTCTATACACTGGAGTACTTTTGATGTGTCCCGTCAACTCGCAGAATGAGGAGAAGCTTGCTTAGTACGCCGTCTCCCCCACCCACGGGCGCGGTGGCTCGCAGGATGAGGTGAAGCTTGCTTATGAGTAGTAGTACTACTACTACTACTACTACTACTGTACGCATTTACGCCCTCTCCCTCGCCCACGCGCGCGTTAGCTCGCAGCACGAGGAGAAAATTTTACTACTCCCTCCGTTTACTCCTCGTCCCTACTACGTACTTTGGTTAGTACTCCCTCCATTTACTTATACAAGGCCACTATAAAAAAATACATTCTGCATCTATACAAGGCCACAAATAGTAATTGAGACAAAAGTTACTACTCCCTCCTTTCCAGTTTATGGCTCAATTTCAAAATCTCTCCAACCAAGGTAGACGGTGAGTGGTCGAATTAATTTCATAGTTTGCACAAGTAATTAGTACGCTCGTTTTTCTCAAGAAGTTATGTTTACCGAGGCATTAATTAGAATGAATGCATGAATGACCACCAAATTTCCATCAACTTGTACATGCATTGGTTAGTTTCCTCTTGACACTGCTTGCGTCGGGTGATCTAATGCACCTTGAAATCCAACATGTAATGGTACTACTACTAGTATAGTAGAATTGAGACTTATCAAACGGAAAAACGAATGTTTTTTAGATGAGCCCTATAAATCCTAGTGGGTACGTACTCCGTAAAAGAGTTTTTTCCAAATCTAAGTCGCTCCCTTTCATGAATTCTGTAGTATACTCCTCCGTCGATGCTCCCTTTCATGAATTTTGTACTTCCTGTCGCCGACATGTGGGACATATAGCAACCGGGTCGACGTGTCAAGCACCAAATAACAGTGCAGAACAGCAGGGGGATGCACCCCACTCGTACCGGCCTAGTAGTAGTAATGAGCAATGAGACGTCAAATCACAATGCCGCACCTTCCCAGACGGACGAAGCAACCATTATTTCACACTTCAGTTCGCCATCATCTCAAACCACGTAGTATTGCTTGTGCCTCAAGAGGGACACGCGCATCGCCTTGATACATCATGACACGTGGGACCGCATGACAGGCCATGCTCCCCCGCCGATTGCTCGGTAAAATCACCTCATTTTTACTATACTTCCTCCGTATCGGTTTACTACATGGCATGCACGTCGTTCTAGGCTGAGAATTTAACTGGCTATATATGTGATGAACAGTACTCTAGCCTTTTAAAAATGTATACTTTTGTACAGTAGTACTATCGATGGATTGCGCTCGTCGCCAAATTATGCATATAGTACTATTAAAAAAGCTAGTATGTGCTTAATTGGGGTGCTAAATTCTATCAAAAGAAATACTAGTAGTATGTACATACTGAAGAGTTAAAGTAACCAGAAGAAACATAACATAGTTCTGCTGGGGGCTCAGCACAACACACCCCTCAAATTAAACTAAGCACACCTGAAATTAAACTATGCAACTAATCCGGTAGACACTGCATTAGAAGTTTAGAACCACCATGAGTAACGACACTGCCACCTTACTCGGAGTCCTTGTCCACGTCCTCGACTTCATCCTTGTCCCTCTTCCTCTTGGCCAATACTTCTTTGCTTGAACCGCACACTTGGTTGTTGCTCTTCATCCAACCCTTGTAGATACTAAAACAAAGGTAGCCATCCATTGCAGCGTAGTGGATGTGGTCTATATCTAGTACATTCCGCTGCCATGCATGACAATGAAACGTGTAATGAGGTTTCTCTAGTTTACGGTACGAAGGATGAACCATGGCTCCTGCCAGGGTCAGCATTGAAGGATGACGAGAGGGCACCAGCCAATTCTTCTGGAGGTCGAAGGGGTTGCCTACAACGAGGCCTATCCGACCCAGGACTTCTTTGTCGTTCTTAAAGTCTACAGTAACGAATTTCATTGTTTTGTCCTTGAGGAAGTTCTTAAAATCCTGGCACTCAACGTCGGCATGCATATGTGGTAGATCAAGCAAATGTTATGTACACAAACCTGGATCACGGCGGGCTTCTTCCTCTCTTCGTCCTTTAGATCCTTCTCTCGTCCCAGGACTGTGGTGTACTCAACATCTAGCCCAGCGACCCACTCATCATCTGAGTTTTCAAACATGCGTCTGAAGCGAGAAAGGCATCCTTTCACCGTCGCGGAAGAACGGGTGTAGATGACGTCGAACTCATCGCCGGTGATGGTTCTAACCTTGTACTCACTGCCGATCATGGACATTTGGGATGCCATGGATTTGAGAGGAGGGTTAGGATTAGTGGAACTGCCATAATGTGACTGGACGGGACGACTAGGAGTGAACCGCCGTAGTATTGAAGGACGTGCGGGGACGAGTAGGAGGAACTGCCAGCGTGCGAATGGCAGGGTAGTGGCTTTCCATTCTCCCATGATACAGGCTTCCGAGAGCCCTTGGATCTCAGATCGAACGGTTGCATGGCGTGATTCTAGACCTATGGGTGAATATCCTATCCTGGAGGGTTATTCTGCAAATTTTTAGCAACTTAGCATGTGACCGTTGGATATCAGATCCAAGGGCTGCCAGCAGCCCGTACCATGGTCGCGCCTACCACGACCGTCGTATCCCTCGCGCGGTCGGGCCCTTGGAGATTTAACATGGTGCGTTAGGCTATCTGATGTTGGCATGTCATACATAGTCATCACTTAGTCACTCATACTACAACAAGGTTGGCTATAAGGTTGGCTATAAGTATATTGTTTTCCTCCTCTCTATCTCTTTCTTCGTACTCCCTCAGTCCCATAATATAAGAACGTTTTTGACACTAGTGTAGTGCCAAAAACGTTCTTATATTATGGGACACAGGGAGTACTAGTATTTATTGCATTTGCCAAGGAGTGACCTCTTCCAATGAAATGGTGTTGCTAAGTTTGCTTCATTTAATTAGCTAGCTATAGACTCAAAATTGTCTTTCACCTAGGTACACGCGCTTAGCACTGTTTCTTCCTTGGGTCACCAAACTAGTCTCTCTCTTCTTGATTAACTTGCCACATCATATTTTATGCCTATGTGGCAAGCTTAGTACCTGTAGGAGCAAGTAAAAGTAAGTACAATAGTGCACTTTACATGGCATTTTTGCATATGTGAAGGAAAGAGAGGCAAGGAAAAAGTGGAGAAGTGGGCTCTCATGCAGCCTCTACTACATGGTGGAGCATTGGGAGAGGCACCTGTATGGAGGTGGTCAGGAATCGGGAGACTCACGCCGGTCGTAGCGCCGCAGTTAAAATGATAATGGCAAGTCAAATCATGGGTCCCCACCTGTCCAGCAGTAACTCGTTGTCAAATCAAACAGCCCTACGTTTGCAGCAGCCTACTCCCTTGTCTTCTCGCGTCTCTGTCGAACCGACTAGGTGGAACTGCCCTGCCTACCGCACAGGAAAAGCCCTGCCCTCGACTTTTAAATACAACTACATCCGCTTAAGAATCCAATGATATACTTTTTGTGACATAGTAACTCATATTTAGTTAGTCAAATGGATGACCTAGAACTACGTGCAGGCCCTATAAACCAAGACACCTAAAAATAAAAAACCGAGACGGAGAGGGTAGTTCAGCATGTATCTTTTTAGATCAATATAGTCGGGATTCACGAAGGAGCAAAACCAAGTGTTAGGCTGCTCCTGTCGTGTTGGCGTAGCAACTCAAGCAGGGTCAGTCCGCACACGAAATGGCGACACACTTAACAGGACCCCTTTGGCCGACATGTGGCTCATCCACTGTCTTGTTCCACGTGCGATGCACCAAATTATAGTTCGGAGCAGCGGTTGGAATTGGAGGCACCCCGGTCGTAGCGCCGCAGTAGTAGAAAATGAGCGATGAGGGGTCAAATCACAAAGCCCCACCTTTCCCGCATTAAGCTGGACGGACGAAGCAACCATCATTTCACTCTAGGGCGCAAGAGCATAAAGAAAAGAGAAAACAATGATGCGTGCGGTAGCTGCCTAGGGCACCCTAGGGTAGGGGTCTCCACTACAGATCCTTTTTTTTGAAAGCGCCTCCACTACAAATCGGCTTCTCCCTCGTCCTCTTGAACAAAACCGATGATGAGTGCGGCGGTAGGGTTTGGAGGAGTACTACGGTGTGCGGGGCCACGTCGTAGTAAACGGGTTCGAGTCGATGCCTTAAATATGGGTGGGCCACTTGGTTTTATGGGAACGAGGCAGCATTTTGGGTTCGGGGACCAGTGGAGATATAGTACGTACAAAAAATTGTGGACGTAGGTTCGACCGAAAGGCAATGATGCATGGGCCCTGCATTTTGATATACCCGGGGCCGCGTGAAATTTGCTACTCTACTCAAAACTAGTAAGGTACACATGTATTGAACGCATGAGATTTCGAAACCAAATTATGAATAAATACACACTATAGCATGTAAAGCTTTGATTCATATATGCATGATGTAGATGTTTGTTTAGTTCTTATAGTTCATCTCATTCGAAATCAATTAGTTTTATAAAAAATGTTAAGATTCATGGGGTTGTGCATTGTAAATCATAAAGTAAAAAAACAAATAATGGCAATTCATTTAGAAAAAATAATCAATTATGATACATAAGATTCTAGAACAAAGGAGAAGTGCTTGTGTTTTGAGGTTTGTGCATTATGCTTAAGTTCAACCATCGAGTCTTCTAAATTGTACATGTGGCAGATCTGGTGGAATGTTGATGATATCCAACGGCCAGTAGTGCTCGGATTTGCCTATCTCTGCACTGTCGAGTTAGCTTCATCCAACAACCATGTTTCAAAGTTATGGGCACACTATATAGTTCTTGTGCCATAGTTGCATGTTTTGGAAAAAAGCTACTAGTGGGTTGTCCTATCTATTTAGGAATAGAAGATGTATACATGGAAGTTGTAGGGAAAGAGATGACATGGAGCAACTCAATTCCTATGAGTAGGGATTGGAAAAGAGATGTCATTTGGTTCACATCATAGGAACTTTTCTATTGAATCTTGAGATGACATGTATCTCAATTCCTATGAGGAGGGATTAGAAAAGAGATGTAATTTGGTTCATATCATAGGAACTTTTCTATTGAATATACGCTAATGTTTATTTTCCTTTGAAATTAAGGGAGTATAGGAATCCATTCATATGAGCCAAGTGGCTCTAAAGCTATAGAAATGATATCATGTTTATTTCCTTTGAAATGTGGAGTATATGAATCTATTCCTATGAACCAATTGGCTCTAAAGGAAAAAATCCTATAAAAATCATATCATATAGAGTTCCTATGATAATCCTCGACAATAAAGGATGGTTGAAATTGCTACGAGACATACGATGGTCTTTATTTGTAGACTCCTCACCCATCTTTATAGTTACCTCTCGAAGATGAATGAAAAGATATATACAGGGTATTCTACATGTGCAATTTGGTACACGAAAACTCGGTAAAAGTTTGCAAGGTTTGAATTTTCAATAAAGCTATATGCACTGCATTTCGGAACGGAGGGAGCATACGAGAGTTGCTAACACTCACGTGGAAGATTTGTGTGTAGGAGGAGTGGTTGTTCTGTTAAATGACATGGCAAAACTGACACTGTCGGATGCCGATCTAACGGTTCTGACGACATTCGTCAGGAAAAGGCTTGTGGCAAACGTTTGTCGGATAATGATTTACGGACACATGCATTGCATTGATACGTGCCCCCTCACTCTCACGCACACGCACCCTCACGAGTCACGACTCTCCCAAGTCCTCTCGTAGACTCGCATGTCGCACTCACCGTCTATCTGCAGGTAGACGTCACGCGCGTATGTGCTCTTCACACCCTACCCTCAGAACTTCTAAAAAACAAAAGATGGCGCGCACATTTTATTTTAGCTCACACGTCACACACTTATACTATTACTCTTGCGGTGAACGTTCTTTGGGCATAGTATATTGTACTCTCACGAAGAGAAGCGGTGCACGCACACACTAGTTCTCTCACACCCACTCGCGGGTACACGTAGGAGCGCATTTTTTTGAAGCTAGTATAACAAAATCACTCCACCATATATAAAAACAGGAGCCTTAGCGCTTCCTTTACTAGGGTTCCTTTCATTCACTCTCTCGTGCTCTCCAGATCTAAGCAAGACATAGGTGGCCACACTCTCTCTCAGCTCACGGCTGGTCACAATCCGGCCGGACAACCTCGACCGGGGCAGGGGTGTAGGTGCACCGTTCACGCTGTCGGCGGCGGCGAGGGAGGAGAACAACGGCTGCCCGCGCGTCCCGATCGGCGGCCGTGCTATTCTCTCCGAGAGAGAGCCGGCTCGGGAGGGCCTCCGACCCCTTCTTCCTCCCTGCGGTATTGTGGCCAAGATGCAGCCTCCCGACGCTGTCTTTGCCACATGACGACGACCCTCGGGTATATATTCCTTCGAAACCTGCCTTGCTCTACTACCCCAGCTCCCTTCGTGTGGATCCTTTTCTACTTCCGTCCACTGTTCCAAATCCACCTAGACTTCTACTATTATTAGCAGTAAAGCTAGTTCATACAGTCGACTCAAAGCGTTGGTTCAAACAGGGAAGAAAGTGGGAAAGCTATAGCATGAATCTAGGACTTGGTTCTAAGAGGAAACGGGGGAAAGTAGTAATATCTGTCACTGTTTAAATAATCTTATTTCGTATTTGCGCAAATAGGGATGTCTGTCTCCATATCATTTCGGGATGTCTGTCTCCGTAACGTTTCTATCTGCGCAATCAAAAGCACACACCTCAGTTTTAGTACAACTGCGCAAAATGAGATGGCTATCCCTCGTTGTCGTCGTCTAACCTCCCGTCTTCAAGGTATCCGTACATTGGTAGTAACTAAGGTAGAATGACCAACGCAATCTAAAAGAAGCTGATTCGTACGTTTTACTTCCTGATTGCTCTGCAGGGACGAGCGAAAACAACTGCATCCTAGTCCGGAATGCACTTTCTACCAGTTCATCCATGGACCGAGGACTAGCTGGCACGGCTGCACGGCGGTTTTTTGGACAGGTGCGCGGACAAGAGGCATTGTGGTCTGCTTATTTCTGCAAATAACGGTGCTTAAATTTAGTGGAATGCACAAGCATTTCAGCTGGTCAGTACACTGCATGGTTCAGTTCAGCATTACAGCTGAGACCACAATTATAATTTGTTGTTCTGGAATGAGAGAACCTAACCCTGGATGGTGGAAACAAGAAAAAACTAGAGTGAACTCTAGGAAATTTAAGCCTGCCGGGAGGCCCTTTGCTCAGAGAAGCCTTGCTTGTTTTTTCCTGATTTCTAAACCTTCTCACAACTTTGTCTTTTGCTATGAACTAGTATATGTTTGTTATGTTCTATGAATCATTGAGATGTATAAAATTGCTTAACTTATGCTTTTCAAGTTTTTTATGAAGACGAGTTTAATGTGAGTGTTCCACATGAGCGTTGGACTAGCATGTGACTAGCATGTGAACGTTTGGAATTTATTACATTGTGGCCTCAATTAACTGCATGAACCACTTTAACAAGATACATAGTTGCTTATATGTCAGACAGCAGATTGTTGATTGTTAGCTGGTCGATAGCCTAGTGTTGAAGCAAGCTAAGCCAATGTGCCGTGCTTTGCACAACTGCTTACAAGTGGGGTAGTACCAATAGTGTTTACAAGTACTTATGTATACGTCGGTGCACGGTTCTCGAACGAGTGCTCTATTTCATCAAAACACACACTGCTCGTATGATAAACCGTGACAACTTATGTCTTACCATGCCATATTCATGAAAAAACTAGTGAGGTTGCATCTATTTTGGAAACAATTATGATGGTTCTCACATGATTCACGGGCAAACAAAAGTAGCAGAAGTTCCCATAGACGGATTCAAACAGAGTACTAGCCCCAGAGGGATCGATAACAAGAAAGGTTCGGATAATTACACACAATCCAAACTACTATTAAACACTAGCTAGGGCAAGTATTTCATGCTCGATCTAATTTGGGCTGGACACAAGATGGACCTTGACATGAACATCATTGAGGACGTCCCGCAGCAGCACAATCCTGTGAACCTTCATGAAGACAACCTTGTGGCCTTGCCACTGGTAAACTTGTTTATGGAGGCATGCCACATCATCTTCCTGCGTAATCTTGACAAGAACAGTACGCCTCACAAACGAAGGAGTAGCTTTGAACTTCTTGTGCTTCAGTACACCCTGGACAACACGCCTGACAACAGTGAGGCTGGAATACAACTCTTCATTTTTAAAACCGCAAATGGCTTCCAGGATCCAACAGCCTAAGAACTTTGTTTTCCCAGTGCGTATATTCAGGTCATCCGCCTAAGAACTCTGTTTTCCCAGTGCGTACAACCACACAATCCTTGTCTGCATCAGGGCTCTAATTGAAACAGAAGCAAATTTTGAATTACTTTTCAGTATAAGAAACACAAGTTATTTGAACCACTATGTATAGCATGGCATCGAAGCTAATAAAATTTTGCATTATTAATCACCACATACTTCATTTTCTAAAAAAAATCAACACATACTTAGAAGAAAAACCACAATTGAGATCGACACAGAAGGAAATCACCTTGGGCAGCTCAG
>NC_041391.1:97315703-97333017 GCF_002162155.2 Triticum dicoccoides | reverse complement strand
GCAGTGCCACGGGGGCTGTAACCTCAAACGGGGCATTGACCATCTCAGTAGTGTTCGTGAGCGGATATGGGGTCGGCTCGGTGGTTTCCTCCATATTCTTGGAGCTCTCTGTCTCGTGGGGATCAGCCTCTCGCGTCTGCTCGAATATCGGAAGATCTTTGCTTGGTTCTCCTTGGTCCATCATGAAACTGACGAATACTAGGAGACCACTGAAAGGAAAACACAATCGTAATGACAATGAAACAAAAAAGAGAGTGAGGATCGGTTACTCCTTTGCAAAAGTTCTTTTTTTTCTCTGAACGAAAATATACCAACATCACAGATCCACTTACCTTCCCTTCGTTCGGAGAGAAGAACAGTGGCAAATGTGAGTGTTGCCTTTCTTGAAAACGGTGAGGGAGAAGGGGATTCAGCGAAGAGTGAAATGATGGTTGCTTCGTCCATCAAACTTAGACTGCAGGGAGGTGGGGTTTTGTGATACGACGGCTTGTTACTTCCGCGCTACGACCAGGGTGACTCTCCGCCTGCATACTGCCTTCTAATTTGGTGGATGGCATTTGGGCCCGCACGCTGCATGGCCCGCATGTCGGTGAACAAAAGTATAATGGCATTCAGTAGAGGGAGACGTTTAAATGACCTAGGAGGAGCTAGAAGCGGTAGAGTGTCTCCACTGTACTAGTAGTAATTGTTTTTCTGGGTAGCTGTAGAGTGTCTCCACTGTACTAGTAGTAATTTTTTCTCTCGGCCCAAGATAAAACAGCCCATCCACACTAGTAAATAGTTAAATCAATTCAAAAGCCCATATATTTACTGAATGAGAGGCGCTACCCACACCTAGCACACCACCCCCCCCCCTAAAAAAACCTAGGTGCTCTTCTTCCTCCTCACTCCCACCCACCTCACGTCAGCTCGCTCCACTCGTACCCCCAAATTCCTCACCTCACTCCTACAGAAAACCCCCAGCTCCCCTTCTTCTTTGCTCGCACTACAACTAGGCTCGTCATTCGTTACTCTGCTCAAATTTGTGAGCGCGATGCGACGCCCTCGAGGAAAATGGAGTCGGCTGACCCCAGCGCCATGAAGATGAGGCTCCTACCAGCGGCGATGCCTGTTGTAGATCCCAACCCGGCAGCACGGGGAGAAGCGGTGACCCCGCCCCACCGGATCCCAGGAACCCGTAGAATCTCAGGTGGACCGCATCAGTGATCTCCCGGACGCCGTCCTTGGGGAGATCATCTCGCTTCTCCCCACCAAGGATTGCTGCCGCACCCAAGTCCTCTCAATTCGGTGGCGCCCTCTATGATGCATTTAGCCCCTTAATCTCGACTGTCATCAGCTATCTCTCCTCAATGATTTTGAAATCCCGAGAGCCATCATCTCCTCCCACCAGGGCTCCGTTCAAAGTCTTTGCATCCCGTCATGCTACCTGAGCAAGCATACCATGCCCTGCACGGTGGACGCCAGGCTGAAATCCCCTGAATTCACATAACTACAGCTGCTTGAGTTCTACTATTCCCCTAGAAATCACATACCACATACCGAACGCCATGAACTTGTGCCCTCAGCACCTATGTCCATCTCGCGGTTTTCCTCCTCTCTCCACACCGCCACCTTTGCGCTGTGCTACCTACCAGACAATCTAGTACTAAATCTTCGACTCCCATTTCTCAAGAAACTTTCACTTGTGCGGGTTCGTATATCGGGGGCCTCATTGCACAGCATCATCCACTGTAGTTGCCCTGCACTGGAGTGCTTGGTGCTTGTTTTCACAGTTAGACTCGGTTGTCTCCAAATAAAGTCGCCTAACCTTGTAAGAATTGGAATTTATTTTGACGGAAGGCAGCTCATCATCCAACATGCCCCTTCACTTCAAAGGTTGATCCTTGATTCTAGTTATTCACCGTTGCAAATAACCGTCCTCTCTGCGCCTAAACTGGAGACCTTGGGTGTAATACATGATCTCTGTGCTCATTTCAATATGGTGTTTGGCTCCACAGTTCTTCAGGTACTTTATATTATCAGCTGCACTTGTAACCATAAGCTACATTTTAAATTTCTACGCATAATTTATATATCATCTTGGAGTACCGATTTTGTACTAATATTATGTTCTATGCTCAATGAAGAGTTTCTCCATGGATGGCCTATCAATGGTGCTAGATTCTGTCAAGATCTTATATATCCAAATGAATAGTTTTGATCTGAGCAAGATTATTGGCTTGCTGTAATGCTTTCCATGTCTGGAGAAGTTGTATATAAAGGTGATAATTTCACGCACATTGGAAGCCCGCATATAGTGTACTAGAATTAACCGTTCAGTTGTTGTTCTTTCGACACTCTTCTTTTAGACCTTAACTGTTTTCAATCTGCATGTCTATTTAGGCAATAGGATGGGGTAAGAAAGCTATAACCAATCGATGGATTCGTAAGCATCGGAATTTTCTCACTTCTCATGAGATTAGATTGAAGACAATAACGCTAGAACGATATGTAACCAACCGTGCAAACACAAGATTTGTCACATTCTTCCTGCTGAATGGGAGGTTACTATTGTCCATCAGGCTTAAGTTTATCAGCAGCATGGTTTTGACGGATGGGTATGTCAAAGAGCAAAAAAAGGAGTTTCAGGTGGGAAAAAGAGCTTATGAACGTGTCTGGCTTCTATTTACGACATATTGTGGTCATAATCCAGTAAATTTTATGACCCAGGATGTTCATTCTATGGACCTGACCGGTCCATTTGACTGTGACTGCCGAAAACAGTGCTGGAGTTAGATGTTGTTGCCCTTTTCAATCTGGATTTTTTTATAAACCTGATGAACAATTAACCCTCGTGCTTTTGTACAGTTTGTAAGCTGGAGTTAGATGTTCCTGCCCTTTTCAACTCGGCTGTGACTGTCATATTTTCTTTGAAACAAGGCAAATGGCTTGCCATCCGTTTAATTTAGAGTGAAATATTGTAACAAATCCCAACCAAGGGAAATAACATCACTCTCGCCGGCTGCTTGAGCTCACTGTGCATTACAGAAGCCAAGTGATTAGCCCCCACCAGCACCCACAGACTTATTTTGAACTAGCACATCAAATGGGCTATAAATTTTCATAGGAAAGGCTGCATGACCGTGACAAATTTGGATTTTGACATTTGGGACCCGCGAGGAAATAGCCTATCCAAGGTGGTGTCGACTTACTTGTTGGAAATATGCCCTAGAGGAAATAATAAAAGGGTTATTATTATATTTCCTTGTTCATGATAATTGTCTTTTATTCATGCTATAACTGTATTATCCGGAAATCATAATACACGTGTGAATACATAGACCATAACATGTCCCTAGTGAGCCTCTAGTGGACTAGCTCGTTGGTCAACAGATAGTCATGGTTTCCTGACTATGGACATTAGATGTCATTGACAACAGGATCACATCATTAGGAGAATGATGTGATGGACAAGACCCAATCCTAAGCATAGCACAAGATCGTGTAGTTCTTTTTGCTAGAGCTTTTCCAATGTCAAGTATCTCTTCCTTAGACCATGAGATCGTGTAACTCCCGGATACCGTAGGAGTGCTTTGGGTGTACCAAACGTCACAACGTAACTGGGTGACTACAAAGGTGCACTACAGGTGTCTCCGAAAGTGTCTGTTGGGTTGACACGGATCGAGACTGTGATTTGTCACTCCGTATGACGGAGAGGTATCTCTAGGCCCACTCGGTAATGCATCATCATAATGAGCTGAAAGTGACCAAGTGTTTGGTCACGGGATCATGCATTATGTTACGAGTAAAGTGACTTGCCGGTAACGAGACTGAACGAGGTATTGGGATACCGACGATCGAGTCTCGGGCATGTAACGTAACGATTGACAAAGGGAATTGTATACGGGGTTGTTCGAATCCTCGACATCGTGGTTCATCCGATGAGATCATCGAGGAGCATGTGGGAACCAACATGGGTATCCAGATCCCGCTGTTGGTTATTGCCCGAGAGCCGTCTCGGTCATGTCTACGTGTCTCCCGAACCCGTAGGGTCTACACACTTAAGGTTCGGTGACGCTAGGGTTGTATGAATATGAGTATGCAGCATACCGAATGTTGTTCGGAGTCCCGGATGAGATCCCGGATGTCACGAGGAGTTCCGGAATGGTCCGGAGGTAAAGAAAACTATATAGGAAGTGGTATTTCGGCCATCGGGAAAGTTTCGGGGTCACCCGGTATTGTACCGGGACCACCGGAAGGGTCCCGGGGGTCCACTGGGTGGGGCCACCCATCCCGGAGGGCCCCAAGGGCCTAAGTGGGAAAGGGAACCAGCCCATAGTGGGCTGGTCCGCCCCCCTTGTCCCACACCCTGCGCCTAGGGTTGAAACCCTAGGGTGGGGGGGCGCCCCACTTGCCTTGGGGGGTACTCCACCCCCCTTGGCCGCCGCCCCCTTGGGAGATTGGATCTCCCAGGGCCGGCGCCCCCCCTGGGGGCCTATATAAAGGGAGGTGGGAGGGGGGCAGCCGCACCCTGAAGTTCTGGCGCTTCCCTCCCCCTGCTACACCTCTTCCTCCTCCGTCACGCGCTTGGCGAAGCCCTGCCGGAGTGCTGTTGTTCCACCACCACCACGCCGTTGTGCTGCTGCTGGAGCTATCATCATCGACCTCTCCTTCCCCCTTGCTGGATCAAGACAGAGGAGATGTCATGCTGACCGTACGTGTGTTGAACACGGAGGTGCCGTCCGTTCGGCGCTAGGATCTCCGGTGATAGGATCACGACGAGAACGACTACTTCAACCCCGTTCTTTTGAACGCTTCCGCGCGATCTACAAGTGGTATGTAGATGCAAACTCACTCCCTTGACTCGTTGCTTAGATGAACTCATAGATGGATCTTGGTGAAACCGTAGGAAAAATTTTAATTTTCTGCAACGTTCCCCAACAGTGGCATCATGAGCTAGGTCTATGCGTAGTTCTCTATTGCGCGAGTAGAACACAATTTTGTTGTGGGCGTAGATCTTGTCAACTTGCTTGCCGCTACTAGTCTTATCTTGCTTCAGCGGTATTGTGGGATGAAGCGGCCCGGACCAACCTTACACGTACGCTTACGTGAGACCGGTTCCACCGACTGACATGCACTAGTTGCATAAGGTGGCTGGCGGGTGTCTGTCTCTCCCACTTTAGTTGGAGCGGATTCGATGAAAAGGGTCCTTATGAAGGGTAAATAGAAGTTGACAAGATCACGTTGTGGTTATTCATAGGTAAGAAAACGTTCTTGCTAGAACCCAATTGCAGCCACGTAAAAGATGCAACAACAATTAGAGGACGTCTAACTTGTTTTTGCAGCAATTGTCATGTGATGTGATATGGCCAGAAGTTGTGATGAATGATGAATGACATATTGTGATGTATGAGATCATGTTCTTGTAATAGGAATCACGACTTGCATGTCGATGAGTATGACAACCGGCAGGAGCCATAGGAGTTGTCTTTATTTTTTGTATGACCTGCGTGTCATTGAAGAACGCCATGTAAATCACTTTACTTTATTGCTAAACGCGCTAGCCATAGAAGTAGAAGTAGTCGTTGGCGTGACAACTTCATGAAGACATGATGATGGAGATCATGATGATGGAGATCATGGTGTCATGCCGGTGACAAGATGATCATGGAGCCCCGAAGATGGAGATCAATGGAGCTATATGATATTGGCCATATCATGTCACTACTATATAATTGCATGTGATGTTTATTATGTTTATGCATCTTGTTTACTTAGAACGACGGTAGTAAATAAGATGATCCCTTACAACAATTTCAAGAAGTGTTCTCCCCTAACTGTGCACCGTTGCTAAAGTTCGTCGTTTCGAAGCACCACGTGATGATCGGGTGTGATAGATCCTTACGTTCACATACTACGGGTGTAAGACAGTTTTACACGTGCAAAACACTTAGGGTTAACTTGACGAGCCTAGCATGTACAGACATGGCCTCGGAACACGAAGACCGAAAGGTCGAACACGAGTCGTATGGAAGATACGATCAACATGAGAATGTTCACCGACGATGACTAGTCCGTCTCACATGATGATCGGACACGGCCTAGTCGACTCGGATAGTGTAACACTTAGATGACTAGAGGGATGTCTAATCTGAGTGGGAGTTCATTATAATAATTTGATTAGATGAACTTAATTATCATGAACTTAGTCTAAAAACCTCTGCAAATATGTCTTGTAGATCAAATGGCCAACGCTCATGTCAACATGAACTTCAACGCGTTCCTAGAGAAAACCAAGCTGAAAGATGATGGCAGCAACTATACGGACTGGGTCCGGAACCTGAGGATCATCCTCATAGCTGCCAGGAAACAATATGTCCTAGAAGGACCGCTAGGTGATGCACCCGTCCCAGAGAACCAAGACATTATGAATGCTTGGCAGACTCGCGCTGATGATTACTCCCTCGTTCAGTGTGGCATGCTTTACAGCTTAGAACCGGGGCTCCAAAAGCATTTTGAGCAACACGGAGCATATGAGATGTTCGAGGAGCTGAAACTAGTTTTCCAAGCTCATGCCCGGGTCGAGAGATATGAAGTCTCCGACAAGTTCTATAGTTGTAAGATGGAGGAAAATAGTTCTGTCAGTGAGCATATACTCAAAATGTCTGGGTTGCACAACTGCCTGTCCCAGCTGGACATTAACCTCCCGGATGAGGCGGTCATTGACAGAATCCTTCAGTCGCTCCCACCAAGCTACAAGAGCTTTGTGATGAACTACAAGATGCAGGGGATGGTGAAGACCATTCCTGAAGTATTTTCAATGCTGAAGTCAGCAGAGGTTGAAATCAAGAAAGAACATCAAGTGTTGAAGGTCAATAAGACCACTAAGTTCAAGAAGGGCAAGGGTAAGAAGAACTTCAAGAAGGACGGCAAAGATGTTGCCGCGCCCGGTAAGCCAGTTGCCGGGAAGAAGTCAAAGAATGGACCCAAGCCTGAAACTGAGTGCTTTTATTGCAAGGGGAAGGGTCACTGGAAGCGGAAGTGCCCCAAATACTTAGCAGACAAGAAGGCCGGCAACACTAAAGGTATATTTGATATACATGTAATTGATGTGTACCTTACCAGTACTCGTAGTAACTCCTGGGTATTTGATACCGGTGTCGTTGCTCACATTTGTAACTCACAGCAGGAGCTGCGGAACAAACGGAGACTGGCGAAGGACGAGGTGACGATGCGCATCGGGAATGGTTCCAAGTTCGATGTGATCGTCGTCGGCACGCTACCTCTACATTTACCTACGGGATTAGTTTTAAACCTCAATAATTGTTATTTAGTGCCAAGTTTGAGCATGAACATTGTATCTGGATCTCGTTTAATACGAGATGGTACTCATTTAAATCCAAGAATAATGGTTGTTCTATTTATATGAGAGATATGTTTTATGGTCATGCCCCGATGGTAAATGGTTTATTCTTAATGAATCTCGAACGTAATGTTACACATATTCATAGCGTGAATACCAAAAGATGTAAAGTTGATAACGATAGTCCCACATACTTGTGGCACTGCCGCCTTGGTCACATTGGTGTCAATCGCATGAAGAAGCTCCATGCTGATGGACTTTTAGAGTCTCTTGATTATGAATCATTTGACACATGCGAACCATGCCTCATGGGCAAAATGACCAAGACCCCGTTCTCCGGAACAATGGAGCGAGCAACCAACTTGTTGGAAATCATACATACCGATGTGTGCGGTCCAATGAGCGTTGAGGCTCGCGGAGGATATCGTTATGTTCTCACTCTCACTGATGACTTGAGTAGATATGGGTATGTCTACTTGATGAAACACAAGTCTGAAACCTTTGAAAAGTTCAAGGAATTTCAGAATGAAGTAGAGAATCAACGTGACCGAAAGATAAAATTCTTACGATCGGATCGTGGAGGAGAATATTTAAGTCACGAATTTGGTACACACTTAAGAAAATGTGGAATCGTTTCACAACTCACGCCGCCTGGAACACCTCAGCGTAACGGTGTGTCCGAACGTCGTAATCGCACTCTATTGGATATGGTGCGATCTATGATGTGTCTTACCGATTTACCATTATCATTTTGGGGATACGCTCTAGAGACAGCTACATTCACTTTAAATAGGGCACCGTCTAAATCCGTTGAGACGACACCGTATGAATTATGGTTTGGGAAGAAACCTAAGCTTTCGTTTCTAAAAGTTTGGGGATGCGATGCTTATGTCAAGAAACTTCAACCTGAAAAGCTCGAACCCAAGTCGGAAAAATGCGTGTTCATAGGATACCTAAAGAAACCATTGGGTATACCTTCTACTTAAGATCCGAAGGCAAGATCTTTGTTGCCAAGAACGGATCCTTTCTGGAAAAAGAGTTTCTCTCGAAAGAAGTAAGTGGGAGGAAAGTAGAACTCGATGAAGTACTACCTCTTGAACGGGATTGTAGTGCAGCTCAGGAAAATGTTCCTGTGATGCCTACACCAACTGAAGAGGAAAATAATGATGATGATCAAGGTACTTCAGATCAAGTTGCTACTGAACCTCGTAGGTCCGCAAGGACATGTTCTGCACCAGAGTGGTACGGCAACCCTGTCCTGGAAATCATGTTGTTGGACAACGGTGAACCTTTGAACTATGAAGAAGCAATGGCGGGCCCAGATTCCAACAAATGGCTAGAAGCCATGAAATCCGAGATAGAATCCATGTATGAAAACAAAGTATGGACTTTGACTGACTTGCCCGATGATCGGCGAGCGATAGAAAACAAATGGATCCTTAAGAAGAAGACGGACGCGGATGGAAATGTCACCATCTATAAAGCTCGACTTGTCGCTAAGGGTTATCGGCAAGTTCAAGGGATTGACTACGATGAGACTTTCTCTCCCGTAGCGAAGCTTAAGTCCGTCCGAATCATGTTAGCAATTGTCGCATACTATGATTATGAGATATGGCAGATGGACGTCAAAACGGCATTCCTTAACGAGCATCTTAAGGAAGAACTGTATATGATGCAGCCGGAGGGTTTTGTTGATCCTAAGAGTGCTAACAAAGTATGCAAGCTCCAGCGATCCATTTATGGGCTGGTGCAAGCATCTCGGAGTTGGAACATTCGCTTTGATGAGATGATCAAAGCGTTTGGGTTTACGCAGACTTATGGAGAAGCCTGCGTTTACAAGAAAGTGAGTGGGAGCTCTGTAGCATTTCTCATATTATATGTAGATGACATACTTTTGATGGGAAATGATATAGAATTCTTGGACAACATTAAGGCCTACTCGAATAAGTGTTTTTCAATGAAGGACCTTGGAGAAGCTGCTTATATATTAGGCATCAAGATCTATAGAGATAGATCGAGACGCCTCTTAGGTCTTTCACAAAGCACATACCTTGATAAGATTTTGAAGAAGTTCAAAATGGATCAGTCCAAGAAGGGGTTCTTGCCTGTATTGCAAGGTGTGAGATTGAGCTCGGCTAAATGCCCGACCACAGCAAAAGATAAAGAAGAGATGAGTGTCATCCCCTATGCTTCAGCCATAGGATCTATTATGTATGCCATGTTGTGTACCAGACCTGATGTAAACCTTGCCGTAAGTTTGGTAGGAAGGTACCAAAGTAATCCCGGCAAGGAACACTGGACAGCGGTCAAGAATATCCTAAAGTACCTGAAAAGGACGAAGGACATGTTTCTCGTTTATGGAGGTGACGAAGAGCTCGTCGTAAAGGGTTACGTCGACGCTAGCTTCGACACGGATCTGGATGACTCTAAGTCACAAACCGGATACGTGTATATGTTGAATGGTGGAGCAGTAAGCTGGTGCAGCTGCAAGCAGAGCGTCGTGGCGGGATCTACATGTGAAGCGGAGTACATGGCAGCCTCGGAGGCAGCGTATGAAGCAATATGGGTGAAGGAGTTCATCACCGACCTAGGAGTCATACCCAATGCGTCGGGGCCGATCAAACTCTTCTGTGACAACACTGGAGCTATTGCCCTTGCCAAGGAGCCCAGGTTTCACAAGAAGACCAGGCACATCAAGCGTCGTTTCAACTCCATCCGTGAAAACGTTCAATATGGAGACATAGATATTTGCAAAGTACATACGGATCTGAATGTCGCAGATCCGTTGACTAAAGCTCTCTCGCGAGCAAAACATGATCAACACCAGAACTCTATGGGTGTTCGATTCATCACAATGTAACTAGATTATTGACTCTAGTGCAAGTGGGAGACTGTTGGAAATATGCCCTAGAGGCAATAATAAAAGGGTTATTATTATATTTCCTTGTTCATGATAATTATCTTTTATTCATGCTATAACTGTATTATCCGGAAATCGTAATACACGTGTGAATACATAGACCATAACATGCCCCTAGTGAGCGTCTAGTGGACTAGCTCATTGGTCAATAGATAGTCATGGTTTCCTGACTATGGCAATTAGATGTCATTGACAACGGGATCACATCATTAGGAGAATGATGTGATGGACAAGACCCAATCCTAAGCATAGCACAAGATCGTGTAGTTCTTTTTGCTAGAGCTTTTCCAATGTCAAGTATCTCTTCCTTAGACCATGAGATCGTGTAACTCCCGGATACCGTAGGAGTGCTTTGGGTGTACCAAACGTCACAACGTAACTGGGTGACTATAAAGGTGCACTACAGCTGTCTCCGAAAGTGTCTGTTGGGTTGACACGGATCAAGACTGGGATTTGTCACTCCGTATGACGGAGAGCTATCTCTGGGCCCACTCGGTAATGCATCATCATAATGAGCTCAAAGTGACCAAGTGTTTGGTCACGGGATCATGTATTACCGTACAAGTAAAGTGACTTGCCGGTAACGAGACTGAACGAGGTATTGGGATACCGACGATCGATTGACAAAGGGAATTGTATACGGGGTTGTTCGAATCCTTGACATCATGGTTCATCCGATGAGATCATCGAGGAACATGTGGGAACCAACATGGGTATCCAGATCCCGCTATTGGTTATTGCCCGAGAGCCGTCTCGGTCATGTCTACGTGTCTCCCGAACCCGTAGGGTCTACACACTTAAGGTTCGGTGACGCTAGGGTTGTATGAATATGAGTATGCAGCATACCGAATGTTGTTCGGAGTCCCGGATGAGATGCCGGACGTCACGAGGAGTTCCGGAATGGTCCGGAGGTAAAGAAAACTATATAGGAAGTGGTATTTCGGCCATCGGGAAAGTTTCGGGGTCACCCGGTATTGTACCGGGACCACCGGAAGGGTCCCGGGGGTCCACCGGGTGGGGCCACCCATCCCGGAGGGCCCCAAGGGCCGAAGTGGGAAAGGGAACCAGCCCATAGTGGGCTGGTCCACCCCCCTTGTCCCACACCCTGCGCCTAGGGTTGAAACCCTAGGGTGGGGGGCGCCCCACTTGCCTTGGGGGGTACTCCACCCCCCTTGGCTGCCGCCCCCTTGGGAGATTGGATCTCCCAGGGCCGGCGCCCCCCCTGGGGGCCTATATAAAGGGAGGGGGGAGGGGGACAGCCGCACCCTGAAGTTCTGGCGCCTCCCTCCCCCTGCTACACCTCTTCCTCCTCCGTCACGCGCTTGGCGAAGCCCTGCCGGAGTGCTGCTGTTCCACCACCACCACGCCGTTGTGCTGCTGCTGGAGCTATCATCATCAACCTCTCCTTCCCCCTTGCTGGATCAAGACGGAGGAGACGTCACGCTGACCGTACGTGTGTTGAACGCGGAGGTGCCGTCCGTTCGGCGCTAGGATCTCCGGTGATAGGATCACGACGAGAATGACTACTTCAACCCCGTTCTTTTGAACGCTTCCGCGCGATCTACAAGTGGTATGTAGATGCAAACTCAGTCCCTTGACTCGTTGCTTAGATGAACTCATAGATGGATCTTGGTGAAACCGTTGGAAAAATTTTAATTTTCTGCAACATTCCCCAACATTACTAGCCAATCAACAAACGATTCTACCTACTAGCCGTTGGATTGACATCTAACATCTGTCGTGTATCTCCTATCTCTTGTCTTCTTCTTCCTCCAATCTCCCAAACCAAACCACCCCGTCGGCTCCCCCTGCTCCCGCCTCCCATGGCTGGCTACGCCTTCACCGCCCTACCGTACGTACCCTCCAACATTGGCCAGTCCCTCCCTCTATTCCCCCACACGTCCTGTTATTCTCCGGTGACGTCAGCCCCAACACGCACCCACGCCCGAACCAGTCAACCCTCGTACTCCCCTCCGCCTCGCCGTCGTCCTCCGCCTTGCGGCCTTGGTTCGCGCCGCCCTCTTGCGTTGTCAACGTCGTCAACAACCGAGAGGAACAAGGAGATGACTGTACGTGGAGAGGATGACAGTAGGGACCCACCAGCGTCATGGCAGTACGCAAGCAAGTGCCTCTATAGTACAAGCCCAAAAATATGGTTCCTCCTAATGGTTGGACATCTAGGGCTCACGCCATTGTCAACATAGTCAATAAACGAGAGAATTACACTACGAGTGGCTGACACCAGGGACCCAGCAAGTCGCGCAGTTTTTTTTGGAGGAACAAGTAGTTGTTATATATACAAGTTTTAGCGACGGATCAGGGAAACAACGGGGCTGTGCGGGGGCTGTGGCCCGTCTAGCCAGGGTTTTATTTATGTTTACCACATCATGAGCCCAGTTGTGTTTTTTTCTTGCGGAAAATGGCTAGCCCAGTTCTATTTTTTTAAAAGAAATACCCAAACAAGGCCTACTTGCTTTATCGGCCCTGCTGGGCTGCAAATCTTTCAAGATGAGGAGAGTTTCATTCGGTTTGCCCAGAAATGGGCTGTGCATTTTTAAAACACATCAAACCGGGAATTAGTTTCATTTATTTTTCATTACAAGATCTTAAATTCCATTAATTTTTATGCATGGACAATTATTTGGATTTTATATTTATATAAATTATTTTTCAAAAAAGTTTGAATGTGAATCGATATTTCTGGATTAAAAACAGTTGACCGCACCGAAATATGCAAAATTTTGTATACTTATTAACCGTGGCCACAATATGGGGTGTAATGCTAACAAAAATAAGATGGGCTCCAAAAAAATTCTTAAGAAATAGCAAATGGGCTGTACATTATTAGAAATAATGGCAGATGGGTTGTATGCTGTTTTCCACAGATTTGAGGCTGACTTGTGCGCCTACTACAGGTTGACGCGTATGCTTTCATAAAAAAAGGTTGACGCATACGCAACGCCCTGTCAACTTAGTCAACACACGAGAGTAGTGACTGTTGGATGTCCATCCAACGGCTGTCGTGCTTCTTCAATCTCTGCTCTTCATGCTCCAGCCGCTCAAACAAGCGCCGGCGGGACTGCCTGCTCCCTCCTCCTGCGGCCAGCTATGCTATCGCGCAGGACTCACGGCCCCACCGTACTCCCATCGCTGGCCTAGCCATCCCTCTACTCACACACACATGATTTTATTCTCCGGCGACGGTAGACGAACCAGTAAACCCTCGTACTCCTCACCGTGGGAAACAACTGCGAGTATTCCCTGGCTCCATGTCGTTCCCTTCCTAGGCCTCGTCGTCGTCCACCGCCCTGGTACTCTCGGCGCGGCCTGGTCAACGTGGTTAATGAACGACATCCATCGGAAGTGGACTGTAAGTGGATAGGCTGACAGCTGGGTCCACGGCTGCACGCAAGGAAATGCCTCCTTATTACGCGCAAAATAATGATTCCTCCACCTGACAGCTAGGACCCACAGGAAGGGCCTCTGTATTTTGTGAAAAAAACGTTCCCACCGCTGACAGGTCGGACCCACCAGCTATATCTTTGCACGCAAGGAAGTGCCTCCTTATTACGTCCAAAAAAATGAATACCCCCTGCTAGCTGGGACCCACCATATTGTTGGGCTGACTTGTGGGCCTACTAAGTTGATGGGGACGGAGGGCTTCGTCAACTTAGTCAATACTCCAGTGACCATATGATGTCCATCCAATGGCCATAGTGCTTCTTCAACCTCTGGTGTTCTTGCTCCAGCCGCCTAAAGCAGCGCCGGTCATGCCGCCTGCTCCTGCCTCCTGTTGCCGGCTGTGCTACCTCGGAGAACCCACCGCCCCCATACTACTCCCACCACTGGCCAGGCCATCCCTCCACTAACCAACACCCCCTGTTATTCTACGGCCACGGCAGCCTCACACCGCAGCCGAACCAGTGAACGCTCGTACTCCTCTCCGCGTGGGCATCCATTGTCGCGTCTTACCCGGCTCCACATTGTCCCCTTCCTAGGCCTCGCCGTCGTCCACCGTCGTGGTGCTCTCGGCGCGGTGTGGTCAATGTGGGCAACGATCGACTTCCATCGGAAGAGTACTGTACATGGAGAGGCTGACAGCTGGGTCCACGGCAGCCGCAAGGAAGTGCCTCCTTATTACGTGGAAAATAATTATTCCTCCACCTGACAGTGGGGACCCACCAGATAGGCCACCAGTATTTTGTGAAAAAAATCGTTTCCCCCTGACTGCTGGGACCCACCGGATGGGCCACCGTATTTCGCGATAAAAATGTTCCCCCCGCTGTCAGCTCGCACCCACCGGAAGTGCCTCCTTATTACGCACAAAAAATGAATACTCCCCCGGCTAGCTGGGACCCACCTTGGTGGGAGGCTGACTTATGGGCCTACTAAGTTGACGGGGATGAAGGGCTTTGTCAACTTAGTCAATATGAACGATTCTAGCTCCAATGACCGTACGATGTCCATCCAACGGTCGTAGTGCTTCTTCAACCTCTGGTCTTCTTGCTCCAGCCGCCCAAAGTAGCGCCGGTCGTGCCGCATGCTCCTGCCTCCTGTGGCCAGCTGTGCTACCACGGAGGCCTCGCCGCCCCCTAGTAGGCCCACCGCTGGCTAGGCCCTGCGGTGACGGCAACCTCACATCGCAGCCGAACCAGTGAACCCTCGTACGCCTCTCCACGCGGGCTTCCACTGCCGCGTCTTCCCCGGCTCCGCGTTGTCCCCTTCCTAGGCCTCGCCGTCGTCCACCACCGTGGTGCTCTCCACACGGTGTGGTCAACGTGGTCAAGGAACGACTTCCATCGGAAGAGTACTGTAGGTGGAGAGGCTGACAACTGGGTCCACGGCCACAACCCAGTTTTTTTGTGATTTGCCAAGTAAGTCGCTTTGTCAGGCCTGTTGAGCTGCAAATCTTTCAAGACGAGGAGAGCTTTCATTTGGCTGGCCGAGAAAATGGCCCATGAGTAATGAGAAATGGGTTGTACATTTTTAAAACAAATCGAAACGACAATTAGTTTCAAATATCTTTTTTTTCATTTCAAGATTTTAAGTTACATTAATTTTTATGCGTGGAGAATTTGTTGGATTTTTTATTGATATACATTTATTTTTAAAATCAGTTTGAATGTGAGTCGAAATTTCGGGATTACAAACAGTTCGGACCGCATCGAAATATGCAAAATTTCGTATAATTTTTTAACCGTGGCCACAATATGGGCTGTAATGCTAACAAAAAGAATATGGGCTCCAAAAAACCTTAAGAATTAGCAAATGGGTTGTAAGTTAATAGAAATAATGGCAGATGGGTTGTATGTTGTTTTCCACAGATTTGAGGCTTTCCTAAAAAAAGGTTGACGCACAAGCAGTGACTGTTGGATGTCCATCCAACGGCCGTCATGCTTCTTCAATCTCTGCTCTTCCTGCTCCAGCCGCTCAAACAAGCGCCGGCGGGACTGCCTGCTCCCTCCTCCCCGCGGCCGGCTGTGCTGCCGCGCAGGCCTGACCACCCCACCGTACTCCCATCACTGGCCTAGCCATCCCTCTACTCACCCACACCTGCTGTTATTCTCTGGTGACGGCAGACAAACCCGTAAACCCTCGTACAGTCATACTCCCTTTCGCATGGGAAACAACTGTCGATTCTTCCTTGCCTCCGTGTCGTCCCCTTCCTAGGCCTCGCCGTCGTCCACCACCGTGGTGCTCTCGGCGCGGTGTGGTCAATGTGGTCAACGACCGACTACCATCGGAAGAGTACTGTGCGTTGAGACGCTGACAGTTGGGTCCACGACCGCAGCAAGGAAGTGCCTCCTTATTACGCGCAAAATAATTATTCCTCCACCTGACAGCGGGGACCCACCGGACGGGCCACCGTATTTCACAAAAAAAACGTTTCCCCCTGACTGTTGGGACCCACCAGCTACACCTTCGCGCGCAAGGAAGTGCGTCCGGGCAAAAAAAATAAAATGATTCGCCCCCTGACTACTGGGACCCACCAGCTACATCTTCGCATGAAAGGAAGTGACTGACAGTCGGGACCCACCTGGTCGAAGCGTACGTAGCGTTGTCATTTTGGTCGCGAACGTGTACATACATATATACTGGTGGATGTAGAGGCCCGCAGGTGTCGTAGTAGAGGCACGCACCTACCATGTACACGTACGTACAGTGGCCAGGGTGCAAGAAAACAAATATGGCCACGTATGTGTACATACGGGCGGGGGTCTCGAGCACCTACTCGCGCATACGTACGGCCAGGGCTCGTGTACATGGCTGGGTCGGAACGGAGAAACAGCGTCGTCGTCGTGTTCATGGGGAGGCAACGGAATGCGTCGTGTTCATGGGAAGGCAACGAAAGGTGTCGTGTTCATGGGGAGGCAACGGAATGCATCGTGTTCATCGGGAGGCAACGGAACGCGTGGGAGCCAAACGGCTGGGTCGGAACGGAATGCGTCATCGTGTTCATCGGGAGGGCTTGGATGGAACATGCGATGGAAACGAGGCCTGGCGTACAGCAGAACTGAGGAAACAACCTTGTGTTCGACCAGCCACGGTCGAAACGGGGGTCCTGTTGATCGGGAGGGGTGTGGCATACCGCAAAACGGAGGAAACGGACCTCCTACGGTCAAAACGGGGGTCCTATTGATCAGGAGGGGTGTGGCGTACCGCAAAACGGAGGAAACGGACCTCCTACGGTCGAAACGGGGGTCCTGTTGATCGGGAGGGGTGTGGCGTACCGCAAAACGGACGAAACGGACTTGTGTTGGAGCGCTACAGTCAAAATGGGGGTCCTGTTCATCGGAAGGGGTGTGGCCTACCGCAAAACGGGACTCCACGGGATACTGTCCATCTCCACCGTCGACCTCCTCCAGCCTCCACGGGCTACCGTCGACCTCCTCCAGCCTCCACGGGCTACTGTTCATCTAGCCTCTACTGCGCACTACTCCACCGGCTACTGTTCAACCACCCCTCCACGGGCACCCCTCCACCATCTACTGTTCATCCAGCCCTCCACACCACGGGGTCCTATTCATCCAGAGGCAATGCCACCACTCACT
>NC_041391.1:97245962-97315487 GCF_002162155.2 Triticum dicoccoides | reverse complement strand
GCAGCATCGATCGGCTTCAGTTAGCAGCAGTAGCGAAGGAATCGCTCGATCAGGTTCAGTTAACAGCCATCGATCGATCGCTCGGGTTCAGTAACGTGTAGCCGGCAGTGCAATCGCTCGGGTTCAGTTAGAGCCCAGTGCCTCGTTCTGGTTCAGTTAGAGCCAACGCCTTGCACACACGTACGTACGTGTACGAGAGAAACGCGCATCTCTCGGCTCCCGACCTCCCACCGTAACCGGGAACTCCCCGAAATTTTCCTCGCCCTCGCTTCTACCATGGTTTTTTCCGTCATGGACGACCCAAAGAATGTCATGCAGCTGCGTATCCGGCCCGCCCAGGACGAAAAGCCCATTTTCTGTCATGATTTTTTGTCATAGAAGTAGGAGCCCACCACATCTATGATGATACCGGGTTTTTTCACAATTATCGTCATAGAAGTGTCATATGTATGACAGAAAAAAAATTTGTTCGGCCGAAAATGTCACGGATGTGTCTTTTTTTGTAGTGTATCGAGGCACTACCGGCTCAACCGAGCTCACCGCTCGCTTATCAACTTCCTGATCTCGCTTGCACAAACTCGTGGTAAACACATGATATTGGCCACTATTCAGCTGTTTCGGATTACTCTGATAACCAGACTGCTGCTGCTGATTACCCTGATTAGATTGCTGGTTAAAACCGCCTTGATTGCCTTGACCCTAAAATCCAGAGTTTGAGCCGCAACCTCCAAAGCCGGGTCCGTGAGAGCCGGATCCTCACCCAACGTGCGGGGCCTGGTTACCTTGATAAAAACCGGAATTTCTATACTCCCTCATGATGAAGCAATCTTTCCAGAGATGAGTGGCCGACTTATCTTGAGTACCGTGCTTCAGGCAAGGCTGATTCATTATCGCCTCAAGGTTGAATTTTGGCACGCCAAGCTGGGGTGCTTATGACTTCCCTTACGATGATCATTATTACTCGGCATGTTGGTATTAGCCACAAAATCTAAACCGCCGTCAGTTTGCTTGCGCTTACCATTATTACCATGACCTACCACATTGTGCTGCTGTTCCTTTGCATTGCCATTCTTATTCCCCTTGCCAGCCTTTTCCTCATCATACTCAGGGTCTTTAGTGCTATCAGAATCAGCATATTTGACAAGAGATGCCATGAGCTCCCCCATATCATTGCAATGGCGCTTAAGCCGCCCCAGCTTCTGTTTGAGGGGGAGAAACGACAATTTTTCTCCAAAGTCAGGACAGCTGAGCCGGCATTGATGTTGTCTGATAACTGGATAATGGCCGAGATCCGGCGTACCCAATGGGCGGTTGATTCACCCACACTCTGGACACAAGTTTCTAAATCAAGAATCGACATGGGCTAATTGCATGTATCCTTGAAATTCTGAATAAAACACGCCTTCAATTCAGCCCATGATCTGACAGAGTTAGGGGGAAATCCCTTCAACGAGGTACGAGATGGCCCATCCAACAGCATGGTGAAATACTTAGCACACGCAGCATCATTGACATCCAACATCTCCATGGCCATCTCGTAGCTCTCAATCCAAGCCTCCGGGTGTTGATATGTTGTGTAATTGGGTACTTTTCGAGGGCCTTTGAAGTCCTTGGGTAATTGCTCATTGCGTATAGCCGGCACTAAAACGGCACACCCAACATCCTGGAAGTCATCCCAGCTTTTACAGACGTTGAAGGGTGTAATTGAGGGTGCTGAGCCGCCAACTGAGCTGCTAACTCCGCCTCTCGGTGTGCCCTGGCTTGATATACCAACAACTGAGCATCGTTATTAGACCATGGCAGGTCATGCCCACGGGGCTAGTTATGATGCCGCTCACTGCCTGAAACCGCCGGCGACTCCATGTGTCGACTATAGCTTCGACTCTGACGCGAAGTTGAGTGGATTCGATCACGGCTCTAGGAATAAGCCGCCTGCGGAGCCACCGCTGTCTGAAGAAGCTCTACAGCTTTCTGAGCCTCGACCGCCTCAGGACTCTGGCCTGTCACCAGGAGAGCCGCCAATCGTGATGTCGCGGTGATCATGTTGTCCAATGGGTTAGAGAAGTGACCCAGAGGTGTTAAGACGCGCTGCGGCGGGGTTAAATTGACATGGGCCGGATCCACCGTGTGGGATTGGGCCACTTCTCCGGTCCTAGGCGCTTCAGGGGCCTGGGTCATGCCGGGCGGGTTACTCGGTCCTGCCCCAGGCGTACTGAAAAGATTTCTTGCATCAAACTCATGAGGCAGACGACTCTGATATCTCCTGTGAAAAACAACATTTGACGCATTCTGATCCATGCTTAAGCGAAAATTCTCTGCCTGAATCCGCTATGATTCCACCTCCAAGGTTGCTCGCTCCGTTGCCATCATGCCATTTTAGTGTTAAGATCCTCCTTAGCCAGAGCTATCTCATCACACAATTTTGCAACGTACACGTTATGTTGTGCTTGATTCGCCGGGGTAACCTCCACTGCTAGCAAGGTTGCCAGAGCCTCCAATAGTTCACATAAAATTTGAGCCGGCGGGCGCACAAGGCCTCCTGCCCTGGCTGCCGCAGCGGCTGCTGAACCGAAAATCATCGCCGCTGCAGTTGATGAATTCTGCACCGGTTGCGTGCCGACCATGAAGATTGCAACTCTGGTCGGCGGCTCGCGGGGGTCCGAAATACTGTTGCCATCGAAATAGCCCCCAAGCCTACCATCTTGCAACTGATACATAGAATTGGTCTCGCCGGTTGAGGACTCATCATCAGAGTAGATGGCCGTCTCTCCACCGGACATAGATCCTTCCTCAAAATCCACTCCATGAGTAAAACCCACAAAAGCACGCTTCACGGTGGTTTGAATCTTGGCGGGTCGCGCGCGCTGAGCTGTCTCGATGATGTTTGTGGTGGCGTCTGGCTCAGGCTCCGACTCGCCGATCTTACCGATGAAGACGTGCACTCCGCCAAGGGGACCCGGTACCAGTATTCAATTGGATCGGCCTGGGGACCCTGGCCTGCGTCGTCGATGCAGATTTTGCCGCGGTGACTCTTGGTCATCCGGCCCATGGCATATCCCTTGTTCCCTGAGAAGCTGCCCTTCAAGAACTCGAAACCACTATGCTCTGGCCCCACGGTGGGTGCCAACTGTCGTGGACTTAACACGGCATATGCCCTAGCAAAAGGACTTAGGTGTGGAGCCATCGCAGCTAGCTTAGCTTAAAGGGGTTGAACGGGACAAAGGACACAGAGAGTTTACCCAGGTTCGGCCCCTCTCAATGAGGTGAAAGCCTACTCCTGCTTTCGGTTGTATCGCTTGTGTTTCGATTACCAGGGAGCTAATACACTTGACCTAGTCCTCGATCTCTTGTTTCTTGAATTAACCCACCGTCAGGTCACCCCTTCGTATATAGGTTGATACCCGTCGGCTTACAGAGTCCCGACCGGCTCACACAAACGTGACCGGCTCGGTTTCTAACTAAACTTGCCTTATAGTACAAGTCATCTCCTGACGGTTCATACATTTAGACCTTGAGTCGCCTCTAGGTCTTGGGCCTTCAACAAGCTTGATCCATGAACCGCCAGCTTCAATCTTAAGTCACCAATGGCGTGACCCGGCCCCTCCTGGGTGGGTCATACCTAGGAGTTATATACCCAACATCTCCTCTTCTTCTCTCTTTTGGATGGATGATTTGGGTCGAAAAAGAAAATGGCATCATTTCCCCCATTTTGGCTCGATCCCTTTGGGTCAGGGACTTGTCAATGTAGGTTTATGATGTGCCTGCTCAATAACAATTCGATTGTCATTTTAACTTCTAGAATGAAGTGCCCAATCTGGACGTGCTGCTACTAATGTCAATCTGAGTGTGCATCGAGGCTCTGAAGAAACTATCGATCTGAGTGTTCCCAACGAAACAAGCCCAGAGGTGATTTAAAGTTCGTATGATGCAGGTCCAATAGTGTATGTGGGAAACCAAACAGGCCGGATTCTTCCCGCGTGGGCCTGATTGGACCTAATGCAGGCAACCAAACATGCCCAACATTATTTCACAAAAAGAATGCGCAAATGAAAAAAAAATCCAAACTTCTATAAAATTCATTAGCTACAGAATTGTGCCAATAATTTCAATGTACACAAATATCTCTGTGTTACTAATAACCATTACCTATGTGAACAATAACCATTACTGAAGATAAAAGAACTGATCTTTCTGTTCTTCAAGGATAGCTAGGTATATTCTAAAAAAGGGTCACAACCAACTGCATACTTACCTCTGAACCTTCAAGTTGAGGTCCATCATCACAAACTAAAGGGAAACACTTCTGATAGGAAAATTTTGTCAGACGACTTGTGCATCATTGATTCTTCTCCAATCGCAGGGTCCACATTTCTACGCGATTCCCTGATCCCGTCAATTAAACGGCGAAATATATGCACCCGAGTAAATCTCGTGTGCTGCCCCTTCTCAACCACCTCACCACGTCCAGGCTTGCCTGTCAGACCTTTCCACCCTAGCTCGTCTCGCATGTCATGGGAGATCTCGTCCGCAAGCTCGCTCACCATGCCAGCTACCTCCATCGTCAACCTGCTCGGCACCGAAAAATCCACGCCGATTTACCCATCCTCCGCCATGTCGCCGATGTGGCGTCCTGCCCCCGTCTGCTCCGTCAATCCCTGCTCCCACCATCGACCGCTTAACCCTCCATCCCCGTCCCCGCCTGACCCTGCCTCGTGACCATTCCTCCCACCGCACTGGTAAGCCGTTTCGGCTTGGAAAAAAGCTGCCTGCGCATCCCATGCATCGCCCCCCTGCACTCACCTGAACTCAATTCTGATTCATCTCATCACTTGTTTTGTGTTTGCACACGAACACGTCACCGTGTACCTCCAACACCGGGGGTGATGCACCGCAGCTCACATCGAAGGAGACCCGCCGGAAGCGCGGTACGCAAGACAATCCGGCGGACGTCGAAGGAGACCCGCCGGAAGCGCGGTACGCAAGACAATCCGACGGGCTCTTTTGAAGACCCGAAACACCACACGCTCGGGAAGGACCCCGTCAGGGCGCGCGGTGGCTATGGGCTGCCCTAGATCGGCATGACCGCCCCTAGGGCCTCGAGGTTCATCGCCCTGCAATGAAGAAGAAAGACAAAGAACGAGGAAGAAGAAGAACAAGGGAGAAAGTAAAAGTAAAGGTAAAAGATGTAGGTAGATTTGATCGATTGTGTGTTGTTCAATCGGCCGTCACCTCTTAAGTATATAAGAGGCGGCTGGACTACCCATGCAAGGAAAAGGCTTGGATTCACGTCCAAAACCCTAGTCAAATTCGGATTGGTTTTGTCCGAACTTTCCAAAACTGTTCGGTTTAAACTGGCTGGACCTTGCGGGCCATGTTTGAGGTAGTAAACGACCACGGATGGAAACGAGCCCAAAAGCAATCCTGACGGTTTGGACGAGACGAACAACTTTCATGTTGAACGTTTTTTTGATCAGAAGCCATCTTGAAGGAGTTTTTGGCTGTTTTCGGAAGTCTACGGCAGAAAAATCCAAAACCCGGACAAACATTCCCAAAGTGTTCGGCCATCCTGATGCAGCCGCGTGTTTTCGGCTATAAGTTTTGCATACTAACTCTGATTGAGACGTCTCTTATATCAAAATCAACCTCTTCGACGAGACGCACAACTTTCATGTTGAAACTTTTTTCATTTGCTGTCATCTTAATTGGGTTTGAAGCCATTCGTTAATCTGATGTCAACATGAGCATCTCTGAGCTTGTCATAACTTTTGCATCCGAGCTATGTTTTAGGCCATCTTCATATTCATCTTGATCTTCTCTACGAGAGCCATCTCATGGTGACTTTCAATAATATGTTTGAATTAATCTTGACATAGTTTCAAGCTACTCTTTATAATCGTGCCACTTTTGAGCGTCAACACATGCCCCCCTATTTTTCGGCAAAGCTAGCGTGCCGAAAAATAATTTGTACCATGTTGATTCTAAGGATGATGTCAACACTCCATCGGCCATTTATATGCTTAGGGCGATAATTATATATCGGTCATTATCATTTTTGAATGTTTGATGCAAACGTGGGCAAAACCTTCTCAATTGCATTAACAATCCGATGATAAAGTTCCATAAACATGTATATCAATGTCATCCTTCGAACCATATTGTTCACCCTTTTGCTAGGATTTTGTAGATAATCAAGAATAAACTTTATCCAATCCTTACTTCCGCCTGCATAAAAATTTCATTAGTGGCTGAAGCTGTGGACTTCGGTTCGGCCTTACCTATGTTGACAAGACGAAGCATCGGCTATTGAGAGAAATGCAATACATCATGATTAACATAGTAGCCGAATGCTTGCTGTGCCAACTCTTTCAAATTGTCATGTCTAAATATATGAACAATTTTAAAGCAACTCAAGGTAAAATTTTGCATCTAGACATACCCCAATATAAACTATAAGTGATTCGTCAAAACATTGATAAACCTTGGATACTTGTTGCACTACTCATAACGAATCACCGAAAGCCTCAATATGTATAGCACCTATAGCAAGTAAAAGATTCAATCCGAAAAACGATGCATATTTGGCTTTGATTAATCATGCATAAAAATATTCTAAGCGGCATGAGGCTTCAAAAATAGTACCATCAGGAGTTATATAAACAACACCAACACTTTTTCCATTGCTATGAATTGAACCATCAAAACCTAATTTCCATAGTACTAGAGAGACAAGGCTAATATCATTTAACATGTACCTTGTCTCGGTCTCCAATTGAACTAAGGACGATGTTAGAATTCCACACCGGCCATGATAGTTAAGTATCGGCCATTACCATGAGGTCCATGTAGAATTCATCCACTAAAGCATGTATAGCCGAAATAAACAAATAAAATAGCAATAAAATATTTCGGCCCCTTTGTATTAGCAACAAAAATGAAAATAACCAAATGTATAGTGATTTGGTAATACCCTCTCATCATATAGAAAATTATGTTGCATCCATGGACCAAAATGAATCCATGGAGGGTAATTGATCATACCTAGGGATGAATTCCATGGCAAAGGCATCAACGACATGGTTGAAGAAAATGGATGATGTGCTAACCAAAGATTTTGATGTTGTTATGCGCACCTTCGACTTAATTGTTTGTTGCTTTCATTCTTTTACTTCTTCACTTTTATTGTACTTGTTGCAATAGAAACATGCACATCATTTTTGTTTTCATTGATCTTCTTGGGAACCCATGCCATGTTCTTCTTTCTCAGCTCTTGTGCACTAAGATTTTGTAATTCCTTTTTTTGCCAATATGATAAGCCGAGTGAGCATCTCGACTGTGATTTTGTTTCAACCAATGGCAACTCTTTTTGGGCCTTGTGCATCCTCAACTTCTTTTCTTCAGATTTGGCACTCTGATTTTTATCAATTGATTGTTTCACTTCTTTGCCTTTTGTATCCAATGTCAACACTTTAATTGGCTCTTTGTTATTTGAGATCAAATCTGAAGTAGCACACTTACGACCGTCTCTTTTCACGCGGTAAACTTGCTTTACCACCTCTTTTTTCTTCCTTGAGCCCTGGACCGATTCCTTATGATGAAACGGTCTTTAATATGCGACTAATCAAATTTTGATCTTCTCGGAGCTGCATAATATTGGTGAGATGGTCTAAAATAAGATAGAGAATGTGCCCTTGTATCATACCTGTCCCATGATGGATATGAATCAACATGAGAATAGGGAGGCATCCACGGAATTGGCACTGGCAGCCCAAAATAAGGATATGAATATCTTGCATTAAAATTATCACTTTGCCAATATTGATCCTCATATTTGCGCCTTGGGGGTGATCTTGGTTTCTTTGCATGATTTGGCTGATAAGCATTCTTTTCTTCACTCTTCTTTTGATATTTATCCAATAGTTCAGAGAAGGTGATTTTTGATCTCTTACACTTGCGCTTATTTTGGCCTTTGTTTTCTTTTGGTTTGCTTTCATCGATCATTGGATTTGATTGCTGCCCCCTAGTCCTTGGCGTCTCCATTGTAGCTTCGATGGAATTTTCGCCCTCAAGATTATATTCATTATGCTCTTCAACAACTTCTTTACTTGAAAGCTTGATCCCATCACCTGCAGTTTTTACCTTCTCTTTAAATGGATCGGCTTGAAGCAGCCATGCAAAAACTTTCTGCCATCGGGACCAATCGGAATAGACTGGTCATCTCATGGTGTCTCAACAAATTTCAATCATCCTTTATCAATGGCCGATTTAACTATTTGACGAAACATATTGCAATCCTCAAAATTATGTTTGAACGAATGATGCAACCTACAATACATTCGTCCTTGAATTGATGGCTTAACATAGTGATCAAGAATTCTTATGTAATTAATTTTCAGCAACAAATCAAATATTTAATCACACATGCTTGAATTGAAGGCAAACTTTTTATTTTCTAGCCGATCTTGTTGTGAGAACGGCTTTGGAGTTAAGCAAACGAATGATTCAGATTTTGTATCTCCCCATTCGGCTATGAATTTTATTTTGCATTCTCTTACCGATGTCATTGGATAAGGAACTATACTTGCATCGGTTTGCTCAGAAGATTTTAACCTTGGCTTTAAATTTTTGAAACAAAAATAGTTAGAACATACATGTCTCAATTGAGACCAAGTGTAAGCCAAGTAAGAAATAAGCAAAGCTACCCAATTAGATATGAACTTTAGACAAAGCAATGGGGAAAGCCTTGGCTGCAATAATTTTTCGCTATCGGTCTTTCTGAATGGTGTAATGTGTTGACTGATATGCTTTGTGACAATCTGATTGATAACAAATAAATTACCCTTCTTCATTTGTCTCTCAATATTTCTTATGAAATTTTTTCTAATATATGCATCAACAACTAAGTCATGACCAAATCTGAAAACAGGTAAATTAATTGCTAGACATACCTCTTCAAATATGTTGGGAGAGTGTGATGGTGGTGTGATTTGAAGAATATCTTGCTCCTCCGTTAGATAGCTCCCCAACTCCTTGTCATCATATTTTTCTTGCCTTCGTGCATCATTAGTTTGAAGATATTTGTCCACCAAACTTTCTTCGGCTACTTGTTCTTGTTCTTGAAGCTCGTCAATTTCTATGGCACAAAACTCATAGGGCAGGAAGTAGGTTCCATTAACTTCAGAAAAATCAAGTATGACTGTCTTGCTATACTTTCCATGCCATTTCTCAACAATGTTTGCCTCTTTGGATTTGATGGATTTAGAATATATACTGCTTGATTCGGCTTTTTCAACCGAAGCACTATTAGTTTCCGAATCATCATTCTTTTCACCGGTTATATCAATTGGCAAGGCTTCTTTTCTTTGAGATAATTCCCTATCAATTCTCTCTTGGCGAAGTACTTGCACCCTATCGCGCAAAGCTTTAACTCCCCTCTCAATTTCAGCCCGCTCTAGATTAGTTTGCCCCCAATGCTTTTAGGATCTTTCGGCAATGAAGTGTTAGTGTTACCGAAATTTTGCAATTTTGTAGGGGGTGTATAATACACTGCGCTACTAGGTGGAGGTGTATGCACTTCTGTATAACCATATGCTCTCTCACCAATACTACCAATTGATGAAGTTTCATCTTCCTGCAAAACTCTAGCCTTTATTGCAGCATTATCAGGAAACAACCCCTTTTCATATTTTTCAAGGCAAAGAGCATTAATTCTCTTGTTTTGTGCGAAGCTCTTTTTTAATGCAGCCACAATCGCTTCTGGAAGGGATTGCTCCGCAATACTTTCAGATTCTTTCGTCAATGAGGTGTTGCCGAAATTATGCAATTGCGTAGAGGAAGCATCATATGCTACAATATTAGATGATGGCATGTGAACTCCTGGAAACTTTTCACTTATTCGGCTATGACCATGAAGGTGCGGAGCCGAATTATGAGCATCTACAGTTGTATACGGTGCCGAAAAATTACTAACATGAAGTGTGGCATATGACGGTTGAGAGTAACTGGTCGAATCTAGTAGTAACATGGCCAATTCTCCCATCCATGGGCAATGTTGGATTTACATATTGCAAATTATTTGCCGATGAATAAAAGGGTGAAACACTTTCATGTGTGCTATTGGGAGGTTTAACATGAGGTGTTTCAAATTGATTAACCAAACTCATCATGTTGTTCATCGGCATATGGATTTGTGGGGTTGCCAATGCATGAGAGTTAGGATACATATGTTGTACATTGCTAAAATCATAAGAATTTGAAGCATGAAGATTATTTTGCATCAGCCCTTGTGCATAATTAGATGCATGATTGATAAAACTTTGGCTAGCCGATACATTATGCTCATTAGGTGATCTAGCAACGACATATGAATTATTTGCATCTACAAAGGGGAATTGGGTGTTCATATTACCTTTGTAGATTGCAAACCCTAGATGACGATCTCTTCGTAAAGAGAACAGGCCGGAGACCGTTCAAGGCTTCGTCCCCAGCGGAGTCGCCAAAAAGTGTGTTCGCACACGAACACCTCACCGTGTACCTCCAACGCCGGGGTTGATGCACCGCAGCTCACGTCAAAGGAAACCTGCCGGAAGCGCGGTACGCAAGACAATCCGGCGGACATCGAAGGAGACCCGCCGGAAGCGCGTTACGCAAGACAATCCGACGGGCTCTTTTGTAGAACCGAAACCCCACACGCCCGGGAGGGACCCCGTCAGGGCGCGCGGCGGCTATGGGCTGCCCTAGATCGGCATGACCGCCCCTACGGCCTCGAGGTTCGTCGCCCAGCAATGAAGAAGAAGAACGAAGAACAAGGAAGAAGAAGAACAAGGGAGAAGGTAAAAGTAAAGGTAAAAGATGTAGGTAGATTTGATCGATTGTGTGTTGTTCAATCGGCCGTCACCCCTTAAGTATATAAGAGGCGGCTGGACTTCCTGTGCAAGGAAAAGACTTGAATTCACGTCCAAAACCCTAGTCAAATTCGGATTGGTTTTGTCCGAACTTTCCAAAACTGTTCGGTTTAAACTGGCTGGACCTTGCGGTCCATGTTTGAGGTAGTAAGCGACCACGGATGGAAACGATCTCAAAAGCAATCCTGACGGTTTCGACGAGACGAACAACTTTCATGTTGAACATTTTCTTATCAGAGGCCATATTGATGGAGTTTTCGGCTGTTTTCCAAAGTCTGCGGCAGAAAAATCTAAAATCCAGACAAACATCCCCGGAGTGTCCGGCCATCCTCGGAGAAACCCAAAACCCAGATGATCATTCCCAGAGTGTCCGGCCATCCTGATGCAGCCGCGCGTTTTTGGCTATAACTTTTGCATATGAACTCCGATTGAGACGTTTCTTATATCAAAATCAACCGCTTCGACGAGACGCACAACTTTCATGTTGAAACCTTTTTCATTTGCTGTCATCTTAATTGGGTTTCAAGCCATTCTTTAATCTGATGTCAACATGAGCATCTCTGAGCTTGTCATAACTTTTGCATTTGAGCTCTGTTTTAGGCCATCTTCATATCCATCTTGATCTTCTCTAAGAGAGCCATCTCATGGTGACTTTCAATAATATGTTTGAATTAATCTTGACATAGTTTCAAGCTACTCTTTATAATGGTGCCACTTTTGAGCATCAACATTTTGGTTTGTATTACTTTGGATGAATGTTTGCTTCGATAAATTTTTTTTGAGTGGGTCACTATTTCATGCAGCGTGAATGGCATAGAAAAGCTAGTAAGGCGTACACTCGACGGCAGGTCAAGAACGCCGGCCTTGCTGCTCGTCATCGTATATTTCTGTGCAGCTCGTCGACCATATATCTCATGTGGCTCGTCGGCGCCAACCTCCACAGCTTTGCAGTAGGAGAGATCGTCATCGGGGCTAGAACAGAGACAGGGGCTTAGTGCCGTAGTAGGAAGGATCTGAATCACTCAAGACGTAAACGATGGTGTGACAGAGCAGATAGGCAGGAGTGCATATGCTTCCTTATATGTCATGTTTGCTTCATCAGTACTAGTGGCAATTGTTGCTTCCTGTCTTATATACTTTATTTATGCGTGAAAAATCTCTGATGTTTGCAGTTGTGATTTTGTGCCAGTCATTCTGTATTTGATCACCAAATTGCGCCCCTTTTTCGCCTCTTTGGTGTGAAGATATGTTCAGAGCTGAAGGTACCATAGGTTGTAGATTGTAGGATCTGATTCTCCTCATTCATATCATGCTTCCAACTCTCCATGCTTCATACATATTTTATTTTCACATCATCGATCCATACATTTTGGTTCTTATTTACCATGCTAGTGCTTCTTAACTGCAGTACAGTTTGTTTTGTATTTGCCATGCTAACGTTTCTACATTGAAGACAGTTTGCTTCACACATTTCAGATTTGTGCTTCTACATTATGTTTAGTTTGCCATTTTACACTTCTAATGCACCCATTCTTTTTTGGGGGCTTCTTACATTGGTGCTTCTATATTATACTTGGTTTATTTTTTCAGTATAAAAAAATGCTTTCATTGATCATATATCATCAGTTCAGTTTGTGCATCAGCGACACAAAAGATGCATCCCCATGTTGGTAGCTAGCTTAGTTTGTTATCCATTATCAATGATATATGCATCGTACCAAAGACCTCTAATGTTGATCAAATAAGGCTTGGTGATAGTGCAAGCAATTCATCAGTTTTTCAGTTGGTGTTGTTCCGGCAGGTTACTTTCATGGTATTGCTAGCTTGTCCTGTATGTCCTCAACCTCGACGTCGAGGTGTGCTTTGATGCTTCTGCTCTTCCTTGTGCCATCATCCTCGACCATCAATCAGTATCGAAGAGTGTGAAAAAAATCCTTAGACCATCTGGACGTGGAGGGATGCACAACCACTCCCGGTGGGATTTGTATTGTGTTGAGACGACAAAAACCTAACCCATCCATTCATGTTGTCCGAAGCAATATCTATCGAAGCAAATTCGGAATTCCTTTGAAGCAAATAGTATTTTCTTCAGAAGCAAGTTCTAATTCTTTATGAAATGTTTTATGGAAATAAAATTTTATTTTGTTCGACACACGTCACCAATACACTAGAAACAATTCTCTGGTTGCATGGAACATATTTTGTCTCTTCAAACAAAATACACTGGACAAACTTCTAACTATAAGACCGAATGCTCTCTCAAACAATTGTAACAAGATAGAAGCTCTAAAGTTTCCATGCAAACTCTAACCATATGGAATCAGTTTGATCAAACTAAATAAAAAGACAAGTCCGAAACAAAAAATATACCAAAATAAAGTTTTCAAAACAAGGATCCCCACAGTTGAAAACAACGTAGGAAGCAAACAAAAATAATCCTCACGATTGAACTTCTTAGGAAGCAAAGAAAAATTTAGGAAGCAACGATCCCGGTGCGTACCAAGCAATTTTTTCTTTGGAAGGCAACCATCCTGTTTAGGAAGCAAAGAATTTTTTTGGAAGCAACATGGTGCGTACCAAGCAATTTTTTCTTTGGGAAGCAACGATCCTGTTTAGGAAGCAAAGCCAATTTTAGGAAGCAAAGATCCCGGTTCATACCACAAGCAATATTTTTGGTAGAAGCAACTAATTTGTTTAGGAGGCATTCATTCTCACAAATGGAAACAAATTAAATAGCTTAATTAATCATCCTTTGATCTGGCAAAAAGTTATTAGGAAAAACTATGAAAGAAATTAATCGCAATTAATGCCAAATCCTGCATGCAAACTGACTCGCGCAGGGAGATCTGCCAGAGGATCGGACGATGGGATGCTTCCAATCCGATGGCCATGGACTAGTCTGATAGGTAGCATATGCAGATATGGCCTCGGAACACTGAGACGGAAAGGTCGAACATTAATCATATAGTAGATATGATCAACATAGTGATATTCACCATTGAAAAGTACTCCATCTCATGTGATGATCGGACATGGTTTAGTTGATTTGGATCGCGTGATCATTTAGATGACTAGAGGGATGTCTATCTAAGTGGAAGTTCTTAAGTAATATGATTAATTGGACTTTAATTTATCATGAACTTAGTCCTGATGGTTTTTGCATGTCTATGTTGTTGTAGATCAATGGCCTGTGCTACCGTTCCTTTGAATTTTAATGTGTTCCTAGAGAAAGCTAATTTAAAAGATGATGGTAGCAATTACACGGACTGGGTCCGTAACTTGAGGATTATCCTCATTGCTACACAAAAGAATTACATCTTGGAAGCACCGCTAGGTGCAAGGACTGCTGCAGACGCAATTGCAGATGTTGTGAATGTCTCGCAGAGCAAAGTTGATGACTACTCGATAGTTCAGTGTGCCATGCTTTACAGCTTAGAATCGGGACTTCAAAGACGTTTTGAACGTCATGGAGCATACGAGATGTTCCAAGAGTTGAAGTTAATATTTCAAGCAAATGCCCGAGTTGAGAGATATGAAGTCTCCAACAAGTTCTATAGCTGCAAAATGGAGGAGAATAGTTCTGTCAGTGAACACATACTCAGAATGTCTGGGTACCGTAACCACTTGACTCAGCTGGGAGTTGATCTTCCTGATGATAGTGTCATTGACAGAGTTCTTCAATCACTACCACCAATCTATAAAGGCTTCGTGATGAACTATAATATGCAAGGGATGAAGAAAATGATTCCTGAGCTCTTCGCAATGCTAAAGGTTGCGGAGGTAGAAATCAAGAAGGAGCATCAAGTGTTGATGGTCAACAAGACCACTAGTTTCAAGAAAAAGGGCAAAGGGAAGAAGGGGAACTTCAAGAAGAATAGCAAGCAAGTTGCTACTCCCAGGAAGAAGCCCAAATCTGGACCTAAGACTGAAACTGAATGCTTCTACTGCCAAGGGACTGGTCATTGGAAGCGGAACTGCCCCAAGTATTTGGCGGATAAGCAGGATGGCAAAGTGAAAGGTATGTCTGATATACATGTTATTGATGTGTACCTTACTAATGCTCGTAGTAGCGCCTCGGTATTCGATACTGGTTCTGTTGCTCATATTTGCAACTCGAAACAGGGGCTACGGATTAAACTAAGATTGGCTAAGGACGAGGTGACGATGCGCGTCGGAAATGGTTCCAAGGTCGATGTGATCACCGTCGGCACGCTACCTCTACATGTACCTTCAGGATTAGTTTTAGACCTGAATAATTGTTATTTGGTGCCTGCGTTGAGCATGAATATTATATCTGGATCTTGATTGACGCGATACGGTTATTCATTTAAATTAGAGAATAATGTGTTGTTCTATTTATATGAGTAATATCTTTTATGGTCATGCACCCTTGTTGAGTGGTCTATTTTTATTGAATCTCGATCGTGGAGATACACATGTTCATAATATTGAAGCCAAAAGATGCAAAGTTGATAATGATAGTGCAACTTATTTGTGCCACTGTCGTTTAGGTCATATTGGTGTAAAGCGCATGAAGAAACTCCACACTGATGGGCTTTTGGAATCACTTGATTATGAATTACTTGGTGCTTGCGAACCATGCCTCATGGGCAAGATGACTAAAACTCCATTCTCCAGAACAATGGAACGAGCTATTGACTTATTGGAAATAATACATACTAATGTATGCGGTCCAATAAGTGTTGAGGCTCGTGGCGGGTATCGTTATTTTCTTACCTTCACAGATGATTTGAGCAGATATGGGTATATCTACTTAATGAAGCACAAGTCTGAAACGTTTGAAACGTTCAAAGAATTTCAGAGTGAAGTGGAAAATCATCGTAAACAGAAATTAAAGTTTCTACGATCTGACAGTGGATGCGAATATTTGTGTTACGAGTTTGGTCTTCATTTGAAACAATGTGGAATAGTATCACAACTCACGCCACCTGGAACACCACAGTGTAATGGTGTGTCCGAACATCATAACCGTACTTTATTGGATATGGTGCGATCTATGATGTCTCTTACTGATTTACCACTATCATTTTGGGGTTATGCTTTAGAGACAGCTGCATTCACTTTAAATAGGGCACCATCAAAATCCATTGAGACGACGCCTTATGAACTGTGGTTTGGCAAGAAACCAAAGTTGTTGTTTCTTAAAGTTTGGGGTTGTGAGGCTTATGTGAAAAAGCTTCAACCTGATAAGCTCGAACCCAAATCGGAGAAATGCATCTTCATAGGATACCCAAAGGAAACTGTTGGGTACACCTTCTATCACAGATCTGAGGGCAAGATATTCGTTGCTAAGAATGGATCCTTTCTAGAGAAGGAGTTTCTCTCGAAATAATTGAGTGGGAGGAAAGTAGAACTTGATGAGGTAATTGTACCTTCTCCCGAATTGGAAAGTAGTTCATCACAGAAATCAGTTCCAGTGATTCCTACACCAATTAGTGAGGAAGCTAATGATGATGATCATGAAACTTCAGATCAAGTTACTACCAAACCTCGTAGGTCTTCTAGAGTACGGTCCACACCAGAGTGGTATGGTAATCCTGTTCTGGAAGTCATGTTACTAGACCATCATGAACCTACGAACTATGAGGAAGCGATGATGAGCCCAGATTCCGCGAAATGGCTTGAGGCCATGAAATCTGAGATGGGATCCATGTATGAGAACAAAGTGTGGACTTTGATGGATTTTCCCGATTATTGGCAAGCCATAGAAAATAAATGGATCTTCAAGAAGAAGACTGACGCTGACGGTAATGTTGCTATCTACAAAGCTCGACTTGTTGAGAAAGGTTTTCGACAAGTTCATGGAGTTGACTACGATGAGACTTTCTCACCCGTAGTGATGCTTAAGTCTGTCTGAATCATGTTAGCAATTGTCGGATTTAATGATTATGAAATTTGGCAGATGGATGTCAAAACTGCATTCCTTAATTGTTTTCTCGAGGAAGAGTTGTATATGATGCAACCAGAAGGTTTTGTCGATCCAAAGGATGCTAACAAAGTGTGCAAGCTCCAGCGATCCATTTATGGACTAGTGCAAGCCTCTCGCAGTTGGAATAAATGCTTTGATAGTGTGATCAAAGCATATGGTTTTATACAGACTTTTGGAGAAGCCTGTATTTACAAGAAAGTGAGTGGGACCTCCATAGCATTTCTAATATTATATGTATATGACATATTGTTGATTAGAAATGATATAGAATTTCTAGTTACTTGAATAAAAGTTTTTCAATGAAAGACCTCGGTGAAGCTGCTTAAATATTGGGCATCAAGATCTATAGAGATAGCTAAAGACGCTTAATTGGACTTTCACAAAGCGCATACCTTAATAAAGTTTTGAAGAAGTTCAAAATGGATCAGTCAAAGAAAGGATTCTTGCCTGTGTTATGATACGTCTCCAGTGTATCTATAATTTTTGATTGTTCCATGCTATTATATTACCCGTTTTGGATGTTTATGGGCTTTACTTTACACGTTTATATCATTTTTGAGACTAACCTACTAACCGGAGGCCCAGCCCATATTGCTATGTTTTTGCCTATTTCAGTGTTTCGAAGAAAAGGAATATCAAACGGAGTCCAAACGGAATGAAACCTTCGGGGGCGTGATTTTTGGAACAAACGTGATCCAGAGGACTTGGAGTGCAAGTCAAGAAGCAGTCGAGGCGGCCATGAGGGTGGAGGGCGCGCCCACCCCTACTGGGCGCGGCCCCCTATATCATGGGCCCCTCGGGCGTCCACCGACCTACTTCTTCCTCCTATATATACCCACGTACCCCGAGAACATCAAAGGCGACCACAAAAAACTATTTCCACCACTGTAACCTTTTGTATCCGTGAGATCCCATCTTGGAGCCTTCGCGGACGCTCCGCCGGAGGGGGAATCGACCAGGGAGGGCTTCTACATCAACACCATAGCCCCTCCAATGAGTTGTGAGTAGTTTACAATAGACCTTCGGGTCCATAGTTATTAGCTAGATGGCTTATTTTCTCTTTGTGGATCTCAATACCATGTTCTCCTCGATCTTCTTGGAGATCTAATCGATGTAACTCTTTTTGCGGTGTGTTTGTCGAGAACCGATGAATTGTGGGTTTATGATCAAGTTTATCTATGAGAAATATTTGAATCTCCTCTGAGTTCTTTTATGTGTGATTAAGTTATCTTTGCAAGTCTCTTCGAATTATCAGTTTGGTTTGGCCTACAAGATTGATCTTTCTTGCAATGGGAGAAGTGCTTAGCTTTGGGTTCAATCTTGCGGTGTCCTTTCCCAGTGATAGCAGGGGCAGCAAGGCACATATTGTATTGTTGCCATCGAGGATAAAAAGATGGGGTTTATATCATATTGCATGAGTTTATCCTTCTACATCATGTCATCTTTCTTAATGCGTTACTCTGTTCTTTATGAACTTAATACTCTAGATGCATGCTGGATAGCGGTCGATGTGTGGAGTAATAGTAGTAGATGGAGGCAGGAGTCGGTCTATTTGTCACGGACGTGATGCCTATATACATGATCATTCCTAGATAATCTCATTATTATTCGCTTTTCTATCAATTGCTCGACAGTAATTTGTTCACCCACCGTGATACTTATGCTATCTTGAGAGAAGCCACTAGTGAAACCTATGGCCCCCGGGTCTATCTTTTATCATATAAGCTTTCAATCTACTTTTATTTGCATCTTTACTTTTCCAATCTATATTATAAAATACCAAAAATATATTTATCTTATCATACTATCTCTATGAGATCTCACTTTTACAAGTGGTCATGAAGGGATTGACAACCCTTTTATTGCATTGGTTGCGAGTTCTTTGTTTGTTTGCGTATGTGCGTGGGACTTTTGAGGAGCCTCCTACTGGATTGATACCTTGGTTCTCAAAAACTGAGGGGAATACTTACGCTACTATTGCTGCATCACCCTTTCCTCTTCAAGGAAAACCAACGCAAGCTCAAGACATAGCAAGAAGGATTTCTGGCGCCATTGCTGGGGAGGTCTTCGCTCAAGTCAAGACATACCAAGTACCCATAACAAACTCATCTCCCTCGCATTTACATTATTTGCCATTTGCCTCTCGTTTTCCTCTCCCCCACTTCACCCTTGCCATTTTATTCGCCCTCTCTTTCCCAATCTCCCCTCTCTTTCTCTTGTCTTTTATTTGCTCGTTGCCATGGCTAGTCCTCCTATCCTCGTTATTACTCCCGAACATGAAATTCTTAATTTTAACCAAAGGGAGGGAGAAAATTTAAAAGATGTTTGGCATAGAATTTGGAATGCTCAAAATAAAGAGGAAGTTTTCTACTTCCGTTCTTCTTCGCAACTTTTATGTAGGCATTACTCCTTGGAATAGATGCATTCTTGATACCATTACCGGAGGGGATTTCTTGAGTAGCCATACGTTTGATGCTTATAATGCTATGTTAGATTTGTTTGGCCCACCACCTCTTTTGGTTAATGGAACTGTCTTAACTTTGGTACATGTGATGCAAAGGCTTGAAGTTATTGAAAATAAAATTGCCACTATTGAGTTGATTGAAAATTTGGATAAAAAGATTCATAATCAAATCACCCAATATGGATCTAAGGTTGGAGTTACTTTGAATTTTTTTAAATAAAAAGAACCCATAGTTAATGAGAGAATAGATCTAGATTCTACAAGAATCGGTAAACTTGAGGATATCATTACAAACTTAGAGTCGGCATTTTCTTCTGTGAAAAACACTCCAAATCCTCCTACCAAAACGGCCAAATTTATCTATGTTCCTAAAAGTAAGGGTGAATCTTCTAGTAAGGTAAATGCGGATCTCAAATCAATAAGTGTTCATCCCAATTGTCTCTCTATCATTAAGGAACCTTTTGTTACAAATGAATTTCTTGAATTCTTTCCTAAGGGCTTCATCATTGCTAAGAAGAGATAAACCCCTAAAGATTTTAATTGCTCTATTGGTGAATTGAGTGCCAAAGATGGCACTACTTAGATCTATCCTCGCTTTTATGCCTAGCTAGGGGCGTTAAACGATAGCGCTAGTTGGGAGGCAACCCAATTTTATTTTTTGTTTTTTATTTTTGTTTCTGTTTAGTAATAAATTTTGCATCTACCTTCTGTTTATATGTTTTTTCATGTTTTAATTAGTGTTTGTGCCAAGTAGAACCTATAGGATAACCTATGGTGATACTTAATTTGATTCTGCTGAAAAACAGAAACTTTGCGCGCACGAAAATAATTTTGTTAATTCACAGAAACGTGGGCTTGCGTTGATTCTTTTTTCTATAGATCAATAGACAAATTTACCAGGACTTCCTATTTTTGTAGGATTGTTAGAGTTCCAGAAGTATTCGAGGGTTACAGATTTCTACAGACTGTTCTGTTTTTGACAGATTCTGTTTTTCGTGTGTTGTTTGCTTATTTTGATGCATCTATGGCTAGTATTAAGTGGTATGAACCATAGAGAATTTGGAATACAGTAGGTTTAACACCAATATAAATAAAGAATTAGTTCATTACAGTACCTTATGTAGTGGTTTTGCTTTCTTTCACTAACGGGGCTTATGAGATTTCCTGTTGAGTTTTGTGTTGTGAAGTTTTCAAGTTTTGGGTAAAGATTTGATGGACTATGGAATAAGGAGTGGCAAAAGCCTAAGCTTGGGGATGCCCATGGCACCCCAAGATATTCAAGAATAGCCAAAATCCTAAGCTTTGGTATGCCCCCGGAAGGCATCCCCTCTTTCGTCTTCGTTTATCGATAACTTTACTTGGAGCTATATTTTTATTCGCCACATGATATGTGTTTTGCTTGGAGCGTCTTGTATGATTAGTTTTTGCTTTTTAGTTTTCCACAATCATCCTTGCTGTACACACCTTTTGGGAGAAGCCCACTTGATTGGAATTTATTATAATACTCTATGTGCTTCGCTTATATCTTTTGAGCTAGATAGTTTTTGCTCTAGTACTTCACTTATATCTTTTAGAGCACAGCGGTGGCTTAATTTTGTAGAAATTGCTAGTTTCTCATGCTTCACTTATATTATTTTGAGAGTCTCTTAGAACAGCATGGTATTTTCTATGGTTCTAAAATTGGTCCTAGAATGGTAGGCATCCAAGTTGGGTATAATAAAAACTATCATAGGAAGTGAATTGGATGCTATAATCAATTTGATACTTGATAATTGTTTTGAGATATGGAGGTAGTGATATTAGAGTCATGCTAGTTGGGTGGTATGAATTTAAAGAATGCTTGTGTTGAAGTTAGCAAGTCCCATAGCATGCACCTATGGTTAAAGTTGTGTAACAAATTTGAAACATGAGGTGTCCTTGGATTGTGCATCCTTATGAGTGGCGGTCGGGGACGAGCGATGGTCTTTTCCTACCAATCTATCCCTCTAGGAGCATGCGTGTAGTGCTTGGTTTTTGATGACTTGTAGATTTTTGCAATAAGTATATGAGTTCTTTTGACTAATGTTGAGTCCATGGATTATATGCACTTTTACCTTTCCATCATTGCTAGCCTCTTCGGTACCGTGCATTGCCCTTTCTCATCTTGAGAGTTGGTGCAAACTTTGCCGGTGCATCCAAACCCCGTGATATGATACGCTCTATCACACATAAACCTCCTTATATCTTTTTCAAAACAGCCACCATACCTACCTATTATGGCATTTCCATAGCCATTCTGAGATATATTGCCATGCAACTTTCCACCATTCCGTTTATCAACATGACACGCATTATCATTGTCATATTGCCTTGCATGATCATGTAGTTGAGATCGTATTTGTGGCAAAGCCACCATGCATAATTTTTCATACATGTCACTCTTGATTCATTGCCCATAGCGGTACACCGCTGGAGGCATTCATATAGAGTCGTATCTTGTTCTAGTTTTGAGTTGTAATTCATGAGTTGTAAATCAATAAAAGTGTGATGATCATCATTATTAGAGCATTGTCCCCAAAAAGAAAAAAAGGAGAGGCCAAAAAAAGGCCAAAGAAAAAAAATAAAAAAAATAAAAAAAGAAAGCCCAAAAAGAAAAAAAGAAAGGCCCAAAAAAAGAAAAAAAAGAAAAAAAGAAAATAAAAAGGGGGCAATGTTACTATCTCTTTTCCACACTTGTGCTTCAGAGTAGAAGCATGTTCTTCATATAGAGAGTCTCATATGTATGGCCCCCGGGTCTATCTTTTATCATATAAGCTTTCAATCTACTTTTATTTGCATCTTTACTTTTCCAATCTATATTATAAAATACCAAAAATATATTTATCTTATCATACTATCTCTATCAGATCTCACTTTTGCAAGTGGCCGTGAAGGGATTGACAGCCCCTTTGTTGCGTTGGTTGCGAGTTCTTTGTTTGTTTGTGTAGGTGCGTGGGACTTTTCAGGAGCCTCCTACTGGATTGATACCTTGGTTCTCAAAAACTAAGGGAAATACTTACGCTACTATTGTTGCATCACCCTTTCCTCTTCAAGGGAAACCAACGCAAGCTCAAGACGTAGCATGTTACAAGGTGTTAAGTTCAGTCAGACTCAATGCCCAACCACTATAGAAGATATAGAGAAAATGAAAGGCATTCCCTATGCCTCAGCCATAGGTTCTATCATGTATGTAATATTGTGTACCAGACCTGATGTGTGCCTTGCTATAAAAAAAGGGAGGTGCCAAAGTAATCAAGGAGTGGAGCACTGGAACATCCTGAAATATCTAAAAAGGACTAAGGATATGTTTCTCGTTTATGGAGGTGACAAAGAGCTTGTAGTAAATGGCTACGTCGATGCAAGCTTTGACACTGATCCGGATGACTCTAAGTCGCAAACCGGATATGTATTTATTTGAATGGCGGAGCTGTCAGTTGGTGTAGTTCCAAGCAGAGCGTCGTGGCGGTATCTACGTGTGAAGCGGAGTACATCGCTGCTTCGGAAGCAGAAAATGAAGGAGTTCATATCTGATCTATGTGTTGTACCTAGTGCACCGGGTCGAATGAAAATCTTTTGTGACAATACTAGTGCAATTGCCTTGGCAAAGGAATCCAGATTTCACAAAAGAACCAAACACATCAAAAGACGCTTCAATTCCATCCGGCATCAAGTCACGGAGGGAGACATAAAGATTTGTAAGATACATACGGATCTGAATGTTGCAGACCCGTTGACTAAGCCTCTTCCATGAGCAAAACATGATCAGCACCATGACTCCATGGGTGTTAGAATCATTACTGTGTAATCTAGATTATTGACTCTAGTGCAAGTGGGAGACTGAAGGAAATATGCCCTAGAGGCAATAATAAATTTGTTATTTATATTTACTTATATCATGATAATCTTTATTATTCATGCTAGAATTGTATTAACCGGAAACTTAGTACATGTGTGAATACATAGAAAAAACATAGTGTCCCTAGTATGCCTCTAGTAGACTAGCTCGTTAATCAAAGATGGTTATGTTTCCTAACCATAGACATGTGTTGTCATTTGATAAACGGGATCACATTATTAGGAGAATGATGTGATGGACAAGACCCATCCGTTAGCTTGGAATTATGATCGTTACAGTTTCATTGCTACTTCTTTCTTCATGACTTATACATGTTCCTCAAACTATGAGATTATGTAACTCCTGAATACCGGAGGAACTACTTGTGTGCTATAAAACGTCACAACATAACTGGGTGATTATAAAGATGCTCTACAGGTGTCCCCGGAGGTGTTTGTTGGGTTGGCATAGATCGAGATTAGGATTTGTCACTCCGTGTATCGGAGAGGTATCTCCGGGCCCTCTCGCTAAAGCTCATCACTATAAGCCTTGCAAGAAATGTGACTAATGAGTTAGTTGCAGCATGAAGCATTATGAAATGAGTCAAGAGACTTGCCAGTAACAAGATTGAACTAGGTATGATGGTACCGACGATCGAATCTCGGGCAAGTAACATACCGATGACAAAGGGAACAACGTATGTTGTTATGCGGTTTGACCGATAAAGATCTTAGTAGAATATGTAGGAGCCAATATGAGAATCCAGGTTCTGCTATTGGATATTGATCAGAGATGTGTCTCGATCATGTCTACATAGTTCTCGAACTCGTAGGGTCTGCACGCTTAACATTCGATGACGATTTGTATTATGAGTTATGTGTTTTTGATGACCGGAGTTTGTTCGGAGTTCCGGATGATATCACGGACATGAAGAGGAGTCTCTAAATGGTTGAGACATAAATATTGATATATTGGAAGGCTATGTTCGGACACCGGAAAGGTTACAAATAGGTTCAGGCATTTTTCGGAGTACTGGGAGGTTACCGGAACCCCCCGGGGGATTAATGGGCCTTCATGGGCCTTGGTGGAATAGAGGAGGGAGCGGCTAGGTGGAGGCACGCGCCCCCCTAGCCCAAACCGAATTGGACTAGGGGAGGGGGCACTGCCCCCCTTTCCTCTTTCTCCTCCACCTCTTTCCCTCTCCCCCTCTTGGAAAAGGAAGGAGACTCCAACTAGGATTGGGAATCCTAGTTGGATCCCCCCCTATAGGCGCGCCCCTCCTTGGCCGGCCTCCTCCTCCCTCCTCCTTTATATATGGGGGCGGGGGGGCACCCGAAAGCACAACAAACAATCTCTTAGACGTGTGCGGTGCCCCCCTCCACAGTTTAACAACTCGACCATATCGTCGTAATGCTTAGGCGAAGCCTTGTGCCGGTAACATCGTTAACACCATTGCCACGCCGTCGTGTTGACAGAACTCTCCCTCGTCCTCAACTGGATCAAGAGCTCGAGGGACGTCATCCTGCTGAACGTGTGCTGAACATGGAGGTGTCGTACGTTTGGTACTTGGATCGGTTGGATCGTGAAGATGTTCGACTACATCAACCGCGTTACTAAACACTTCCGCTTTCGGTCTACGAGGGTACGTGGACACACTCTCCCGTCTCTTTGCTATGCATCTCCTAGATAGATCTTGCATGATAGTATGATTTTTTTTGAATTACTACGTTCCCCAACAATTAGTGGATGGTTCAGCATCGTGTTGAGGTCATCCTTGAGTTTCTCGTGCGCCTTATACAGCAAGGCGAGGTGGTCTTTGTACTTCTTCATGATATGCCACCGACACAACTTATGTAATGTATCTAGGAGGATAGTTTTTAATGCTGCCTTCATCGAAGAACATTGGTATGAGAAGGCACAAATAGTGTTTTTTATTAAGTTGTTTGTGTGTAAGAAAGACGGAAGAAATAGAAGTGTACAAAACAAACATAAGTGTACATGTGTTGTTTTTTTGTACCTGTGGGCATGCACATTGGTGGCTTGTTCATACACCTAAAGAATGTTTTGAAAACCCACTCGTACGACGGTATCGTTTCATCTCGCACAAGGGCAATAGCAAATATGGTGCTCTGTAGATGATGGTTCACTCCCACGAAGACTCCCAGCGGCATGTGGAATTTGTTAGTTTTATATGTCGTGTCAAATGTAACTCAGTCTCCAAAGTCTTCATACGATCCTTTGCAACTTGCCTTGGCCCAAAAGACGTTTCTTACACAGTTATCTGCATCAATGCAATAATCATAAAAGAACTCTGGGTTTATCTTTTGCATCTTCTTGAAGAAATCCAGAAGTTTCTTGATGTCATCTTGGGACTCTTCTCTGGCAAACTTCTGTTTCTTGCATTTCAAACGCAATGCAAACTCATCTCATCAAACAGGGAATATTTACCAACAGAATGCTCAAGCGATATGCTCTATGGCGTGCTTACTTGTTTGACCCAGTCGTGGCTAGTATGTCCCATGTACTACAGACCACCAGACATACACGACAGTGTTGACATCATCTGTGCGTGTGTGTGGTTGTCTAGCTGCATGTCCTTCACCAACTGGTCAATGAAAGGATCGTCTCTTTTGTGCAAGCGCACGTGCAAAAGCATCCCGGGGCTTTCCAACATCTTGTGATTGTGGTTGAGTTCAACCATTTCTATCACAAATTTTCCATCCTTCCTCTTTTTGACTCTTATTTTTGCCTTGCAGCCAATCCTTTTTGATGTCTTCTCACATTTCCGGTCATAATATGACATAGTCTGCTTGTGTGTCCCTTCTCTTGAGCAGAGAATGTAGACATTTCTCTTGTGTTTTGCCCTCTTGCGTATGCCAAACCCTGCATATCTTGCATAAGTGTTGTAGAAGTCCAATTCTTTGTCGTACATGGTGAACTTCATTCCAGCGGCAGGTATGAGGTTCAGCGACATGTTTTTATCCTGCATCAAGTGCAATTCTCTATGAGACAAAGTGTTCTGTTCTGTTTAAATACGAGGAGTGCATACGAGTTTAATAAAGCACTTAAATGTTCCTAAGTTTTTAGAAGAATTGACTGTATTAGATGTTAGGCCAAACCTCACAAGAAATATGAGTGTGCACTTCAATGTTATCTGAACGGATTGCAAATATTATTATTTCTTCAGGACATAAACTTACATTTGTGTAATGTCGTTCATCCGATGGCGTTTGCAACTCGCCGAGTTGTGTTGGACATGGCGGGGTTATAGCAGATTTATGTAGTTGAGGATCTCGCGGCGGCAATAGTGACAAGGATTTGTACCTGCCGTTGTCTTCTGATCGAGGCACCCTTGGTGGTTGCATTGTCGAAGTTGATGCAGCAGGTCTACTCGGAGCTCTGTTTTTGGGTGCAGCAGGTGGACATTGAGCTCTATTTTGTGGTGCAGCAGGTGGACGGGGTGGTAATCCAGTGTTGTGGCGATGTCTCACTGGATTGGTTTGAAATTTTTGGAGCGGCGGGTGGCGGCACATCATCATAATCATCATCTACTGCAACATCATGTTCAACTACATCATCATTGTCTGTTCGGACATGCTATCCAAATGTAGTGACCTCATGCTTGTACCCTGGGTTGAGAACTGTTATTGGCTCATCTTCATCGTCATCATCTTCATCATCGTGTCGGTGAGTGCCCTCCCACATGAAGGTGACATCATCGTCATCTTCGACTACCTCTTCTTCCTGGAAAAAAAACTTCTACTGGAGAGTATTGCACCATGTTTGTTGTTGTGAAGAATCCTCAAGGAATCTCAGGGGTAACCCAGCCAGTGTCTCTTTCAGAAGAAACTTTACTCTTCTAAAAGTTGTTGTTCCTTGGGTTGTCAATTATGCGCGGCATTTTGTATCTGTTGAATGTCATTTCCTGCACAAAATGGTCGAGCTGCATTATCAGGTTAAATGAACTGAATCATACAAACTGCAATGTGTTTGAAAAGGTACGGCGAACTAATGCACGTTGACTGCATCACCCTGCAAGGTAAACTGAAGTAACCCACTGCATCATTGTCCGTAATGAACCTATTCAACCGTACTGCATAACCCAGCAACCGTACTACATAACCGATCAACTGCACTGCAAATTTTTTTCACGGCGGACTGAAGTAACCGCACTGCATCGTTTCTGGAGGCATACTGGACTGCATGTACTCCTTTGTCTGGAATAAGTAAAGTGGGATAGTTAAGGAAGTGTACTGCTTACCTCGTGTTCAGTGCTTTCTTGTGTTTGCAGGAGGAAGTTCCCCTCTCCTCTGTCTGCACAACTTTTGCATTCACTCGTGCAGTACACTTGCCCTTCAGAAGTTCATGAGCGGTCTGGACGTTGCTCAAGGTGAGTGGTGATGGAGGATTTGCTCTAAAGGTCGTTGCAACCTTAATCCAAGAAGATGTCATGGATGAAGGAACCTTGCGCACAATTCTCTTTGCTCGAATTGGTGTGATGTCGAGGTAGCAACAATCCACATCTGATGAGGGACATATAACTGAAGACGTGTCGCTCAATGTTGTGGTAATTGAAGGCCCCGAGGAGATCGGCGGTGGCGCTATCGAGCTGCTGCCGCGGAAGAAGGCCGATATGCGAGCGGGGGAGGCGCTGCTCGGTTGCTGCCGTGAAAGAAGGCTGAGAGGCGATGGGCGGTGGCGCTGCTTGGCCGCTACCGCGAGGGGAGGGGCGGCGTCGCTGTCGGCCATCGCCATGGAAGAAGGCCAGGAAGGGAGTGGCGGCGGCACTGCCAGGCCGCCGCCGTGGGAGAAAGCGGGGAGAGGAGTGACGGCATCGCTTCCAGGCCGCTGTCGTGGAATAAGGCTGGGAGGGGAGGGGCAGCGGCGCTCCCAGGCCGCTGCCGCAGTAGAAGGTGATGAAGGGAGGGGCGGCGGCGCTCCCAGGCCACTGCCGTGGTAGAAGGCGGGGACGAGAGAGGCGGCGGCGTTCTGGTGGGGGATGTGCAGAATAAGGTGGGTGTTAGCAGAATAAGGGTCTTAAGGGGTGTTATCATAATAGACCCACCATATAGGTAACATGACAAAATTGCAGTTTCCTTCTTCTCCGAATTGCCCTCCACTAAGGCACTCACTACCATTTTGTGACCTTTACCAAGCACGCGTAATCTATTTTGTTTAATTTGGATTTCCTTACACCAGAGGATTTATCCTAGCAGAGCAAATTAAAGCTACTCCTCCTACTTAACGCTGCATGCTAATTTGGCCCAAGAACATACTAACACTAACATAAACGATATACCCGAAAAAAACTAACAAAACAATATGTATGGTCTCTAGCATCTAGATTTTCCTTGGGTTTTTACGAGTCTACTGATCGATTGTCCCGAGCGGGAAGCCAGCATTTCCGTTTGTTGCATATTAGTAAAGAAAGAAACACGGCAAATTCTTCCAAATTGAGAGAGACTTAAATGGGAGCCATAATACAAGAAAATCACTCCTAAAAAGGATATGAATTATTTGGGGTCAATCACCGCACTCAACACCAACCAAAACCCAGTAATCAGGCATTAATGCCTGCTTACTATCATCCAAGCGCCCTGCCATCCAGCTGATCTGGCTCCAGGGACGCGTCACCTTGGCTCCATATATAGCCGTGTCATGGTCGACGCAAAAAGTCTGCACCAAATTATCCTCGACACCGGCCACCACCAACCCGTCGTCGATCAAGGGCTCGCCGCGGGTGCCTCCGCCGCTGCTATGCCTATGAGTGGGCCTTGCAATGGCACTGTGGTGCCGAGCTTGCCGAGCCAACAGGGATACCAGTCGTATATGGGCCTCGCTGCATCACCGCCGCCACCGTTAGGCCTGAGGCTCAATGATGCTCATGAAATGGCCACCAACAAGCGGAAGCACGACCAACAATCGTCGATGCTTGGTGCAGCCCAAGCGCAACAACAGCCGGTCATTGTCAATGACAACCTGCACAATCATGTAAGTCCACCGATCAAATCGTCACCACGCATGTACCTATCCAAAATTTGATTTTGCGGTTTATCTAGATTTTTGTTAATGGCGATCGATGATGCAGACAGAAAAGATGTGGACTACTTTGAGCGAGCAGAGGCAAAGGCACATCAGTAGGATGATATCCACTGTGGTGGCCAGGGCGGCGAAGCAGCTCAAGGCCAAGGACCTGGAGATCGAGTGGATCAAGAGCATGAATTGGGCACTCAACGAGCGCATCAGGAACCTCAACATGGAGGCTCAGGCGTGGCGCAACATCGCACAGTCCAACAAGACTGTGGCAGATGTTCTCCGCGCCGACCTACAGCAGGTGCTCGCACAGCAAGCGGTTCGTTGCAGTGGAAGCAACAACAGTGAGGATGATGCTGGATCGTGTTGGGGGGATAAGCATGTGGCTTTTTGTAGGGAGGAGCAGGAGGAGGAGGATGAGTCACCGATAGTGGATCCCCCAGTGACAGAAGCCGAAATGTGCAAGACGTGTAGCCAGAGCACCCCCGTTGTGATGTTGCTTCCGTGCCGACACCTATGTGTGTGTGCGACATGCGCAGAAGCGACACGGGTATGCCCATCGTGCAGATGCGTCAAGACTCGCAGTATCAGCGTCAACTTCTCCTGATGTGAGGAAGAAATTGTTTTGCAAGGTAGCCACCGGTGGGCCCGCACTACTACATCAAGCTGTTGCTGACAAAATGCACTTGGCGCATCGCGTTCACTGTCAGCGAAACATCGAACGTTCATGCGTCATTATTTTTGTAGTTTTAGATTCGACATTTTCTTTCCTTCTAAGACTTTTTACAATGGACTATTTTTAGTTTTGTTTTCTTTCGATGGGGATGCTAGTGTGATGGTCGAATGATGTAACATGAGAGGATGAGTTCCCCTTCTTTTATTCTGTTTGACTTTTTCTCAAGATGTTGGACAAATTGGTCAACACAAGAAGAAAAATTGGTTGTACTATTGCATTTAATACATATATTCAAAATTAAGAAAAATATATGGGTTGGGGCCGAGGGTTTTCAGCGAGTAAGGTCATCACCACTTTGGAGTGGTGGGAGATGGTGTGTATAGTGTATGCAGTTATGTGCAGGCATTGTAAATGAGAAAAATGATATGTATGTTGTGGCAAACTGGGAGAAATGAGGGCAAGAAGGACAAAGGTTGTGCAGTGGCGCCTGGAGGCGCATGTGAGGAATCGGTGGGGTGGCCAGTGTTTGGTTTAAAGATCTACATAGCAAGGAACCGGATTCAGATCTGACAGTCAAAAAGATTGATTGAGTTAGATAAAAAAACATGGCTAGTAAAGGTGGGTTGCATGAATTCTTACAATCGACTACATAAAAGGATTATTTTTATTCACACTCATTAGGGGATAAAGAGGGCATTCGCCTCCTATAGGTGCATAGACGGTGTGCATCTCATTGCACATGTCATTATTTTCGCAGTTTTAGAGTAGGCATTTTGTTTCCTTACAATACTTATAAAAGGCGGTGTTTGTTATCATTGATTTATTCTCATTTTATTTATTGATGATGGCGATGCTAGCTTGATGGTTGAATGATGTCAACATGGGAGGATGGCTTCCCCCTCTTTTAATCTGTTTTGCTTTTTCTCAAGTAGATAAATTCCTCAACAAAAAGAAAAACAGTATGCATCATTGCATGAATACAATAGAAGTTAAACATCATATATATGATGTTTAGAGGGTATGCAACAATTTAAGTGATCGCCACATCGAAGAGGTAAGAGATGGTGGAGATAGTACCCTGGATATTACTAGCAGAATCAAGCCCACACAGGTCATAATTATCCATCTACGACAACCAATAGCTCATATGGATCACTAGCAATGAGGATATGGAATCAATGAAGCCTTTCTGTAAATCTCTCCAAAGTCCGTTAATCCATGTTGCCCAAGCATATAGTTGATTCAGATCTTAGGTGTCACGCCATACCGAATCCTATCAAAGGGCCACATCAAGCGCAACTTAGAGAGATAGAACCACTGTACATTTGTACCAAATAGGAGCAAGGACGAAACCATGAATGTCTAGGAAGTTGGAGCCATGTGGAGCATGTTTATCACAAGAAGTAGGTTGTTGAGATATCCTGAATAACAAGCTTCACAAGACCTTAAGGTAGGAAATAATATAATAGAAGCGAGAGGATGTATAGTATTTGTTCTTATGAGGTTTAGATAAAGTGGAAAACTTTTGAATCAAAGAGAAGATAAGCTAAGAACCCTAGGTATAATACACGGAAAAATGAAAGAAGCATGGAATCATAAATGTACACCACCTACACCCTGATCTTCTTAATAATGATGGGGTGTTAATTACACAGCAAGCACAATACATAAACTAACTAAGCGCCATGCGTGATAAAGGATAAACCATAAGGAAATTATCACCATAGATCACACAAATGGGAAGTAAATTCTAATACTAATCTTGATAGAAGTAATATTAGTTGAATAATTATTATCACTACAATTTAGAAGCATAGAAGCAATGTCAATGAACTTAGCCCATTAGTGGAACTAGGATTCAGATCCATATTCATTTGTTTAAGGCAAGAGCAAGATAGACCAAGAAAAAACGACAATTCAACCCAGAGCCCGGTGAACAGTAGCTCGATTTGAAATAGAAAAAAGTTCAAAAAAATCCAAATTTTTTTGGTGCAATATGCTCTTGTGCGTGAACTCCGTGTAAATTTTTATGAAGTTGGGACATTCGAGGAGCTTGTGGCAAAAAGACAAAATCAGCCGTGAACAATGCGATTTTCAAAAGTTCCCAGACATCTGAAGTTTATCTTTTTTTCCATGAGCACCTCAAATGACTAAACTGCACAAAATTTTGCACGGAGTTCACACACAGGAGCATCTTGCAGATTTTTTTTTCTATTTTCAAATCGTGGTACTATTCATACCCGGGAGCCCGGGCACCAAATCTCCTCTCACAAGACAAAATAAATAGACATGTTAACCAACAAGAGAGAAGCCAGATGATGCTATAGTAGCAATACAAGGTTTCATGGAGCACAATTAACTATCTAGCCTTAGTAAAGTAATAGGTTGTGTTACAAAACCATTTCCATATTAAACCCTACCAAATTATGACATATGTTTATACTAACATAGGATTTGAACGATAGCCCTGAAAATAAAGAGCCTATAAAACTGGAAATGTCCTAACATATTCATGATGAAATGCTTAGATATCGATACATCCTAACATATCCATATTTTTATTGCTTTCATTTATTATATCACTTTATATGTAAGTTCTTATGACTTATTTGGAGTACCACATATATTAACAAATGGCAACTGTCAGCTATTATTTTTTAGTCCTTTTGGTTTATGAAAATCTGTTATTTTTCACTCATGGGAATAATACGTAAAAACACAAGAGAAGGTTTTACATAAACACTTGAGTCCCATAACTCACATGTGATGGGGCGTGGCTATGTGCCGCCCGCAAAGAGTCGTACACGAGCATCGCCTGCAGCTAGCCGGTAGTGGTCCTTATTTTCCACTCATGGGAATAATACATAAAAACACAAAAGAAGGTTTTACATACACACTTGAGTCCCATAACTCACATGTGATGGGATGTGGTTATGTGCCGCCCGCCAAGAGCCGTACGCGAGCGTTGCCTGCAGCTAGCTGGTAGTGGTCCGGCCGAGCAACAACATGGTCTCGTCACAGTAATGTCATGCTGACACCAGCCGTGTTTTTTCCTTTTAGTTACATATATTATGAACTCTTTTTTTAGTAAATGCAGTGAAAAAAAATGTGAAATGCAGTGCACAAAAAAATGTTAGACCCACACTTGGAAAATGCTTCTACCATTTGAAAAAAGTATGTACATTTAAAAAATGTTCACGCCTTTCAGAAATGTGAACGTAACCTTTATTTTAGAAATGTTATACAATGTTTAAAAAATGTTCATTTAATTAAAGTATGTTTCATACCATTCAATAAATGTGTGTTACATTTAGAAAAATGTTTGTGCGTATCAAACAAAATGTTTGTGGCATTCTAAAAATGTTTATCCAATGTACACGCATGTCCACATAGTTCAAAACAATTATTTTGTATCATGCAAAAAATGTTTAACACATATTAGAGAAAATGTTCAAAAAAGATATTTAAGAAAATGTGAAACATGTTTTTGAAAAGTTAAACATATATATAAAAAGTTTTAGATGATCTGAAAATATTATGATGTGTATGAAAAAAGTATATATGTAAACATATATTTTGCAAAAATATTAATTAGGTATTTGATAGTTTTCAAATGAGTACAATGAAAATGTTCCTGCTATATATGAAATATGTCTAACGCTTATGAAAAATGTAGTCATGTGTTGAAAACATGACAAAAAAGAAAAAAAGGAATAAACCCGGAAGAAAACCAATTGAGACCCGAGAAAGTAACAAAGAACCCCATGATAACCGAAGAAAGAAACAAAAGAAGAAAAACAAAAAAACAAAATAAGAAAAACAAAATAGACTGAGGAAAATCGTAGTACAGACAGTGGAAAAGCCAGGAAAGAAAAACTACAGGAAAAAAATCATGCTTGCTACAGTGTTGGGAAGGCCCGGTAGTCGCCCGCTCTACGCGAGTTTCTAATAGGTTTCAGTACGGGTGACACATAGCCCTGGTGCAAGTGATGGGCCAGGGCACGAACCATAACCTTACAGTGCTCCAAATTGGCGCTTCACGAGCTAACTTGGAGCGCGAGTGCTCACAACGTTTCAATTGGGCTGGCCCAAATTCTCTACAGCTCGCTTGTTGGACACCATGCTTGCTCGGGCAAATCCTATTCGGCGCCTTTAGCGCCCGTTATAGTCATTTTTCCAAATGGGCGCATGCCCCCTCGACCTCACTGGGCCGGCCCATCTATCTTTTTCTTATCTAGATTTCAAAACGCAAAAATGCAAGTATGTAGCGAATCAAACCGGCGGCGTTCTGGTTAGTAGTACTAAGGGGCTGTTTGATTTGAGACTAAGTTTGCCTAAGGTTGCCACACCTAAGGTTAGGCAAGTTTGACCAACTTAGGTGGGTGTTTGGTTCAAGCCACACTAGGGTCCCACATCACATACACTCAAAAAGTGTGGCAAAATTCCCTTAGGCTTGCCAACTTGTGGCTCTCATTTTGAAGAACTAACCTTAGGCAAGTGTGGCAAAATTGTATGGCAAAGTGTGGCATGGCTAGGTCTAGAACCAAACAGCCCCTAACAACCAACCACCACGCCACCAGACTTCACGTGATTAGCTACCTCTTCTCATTCTTTTCTTATTTCGACTTCCCTTTTCTTTTCCCTTTTACTTTTTTTCCTTTTTCTTCCTCTCCCTGGTTCGGTGAACTTTCTCAAAATGCATTGAACTTTTCAAATTCGATAAACTTTTCCTTTTTTCAAATGCATTGAACTTTTTTTATTAACTGTTTGCAAAATCGAAATAATTTTCCAAAATGGATGAAATTAAAAAATTTGATGAACATTTTTCAAATTCGATAAACTTTTCTTCAAAATTGATGAACTTTTCTTCAAATTTGATGAACTTTTTTTCAATTTCGATGAGCTTTTTTCAAAATCGATGAACTATTTTTCCAAATTTGTGAACTTCTGTCAAAATCGATGAACTTTTTTTAATACTCGATGATTTTTTTTTCAAATGCATTGAACTTTTTTTATTAACTGTTTGCAAAATCGATGAAATTTTTAGAAGTTTATGAACTTTTCTTCAAAAATGATCATAGTTTTCAAATCCACGATGTTTCAAAAATAATTTAGAAATCCAAGCTATATAATTGGCACGGCCTCGCTTGTTCTTATATAGTTGGCGGTTTTACTAGTCACCAATGTCCATTTGCTCTGGTTGTTATTAAAGGTCGGCCAACGAGGCAATCACCCGAGTTCGAATCTTGTATAACACACCTTTTTGTCTTTTTTGGTGTTAAAGGTTGCTGCGCTCAGCCTTCATGGGCCGGCCCAATACCGCGGGGCCATGTGCGCCACGAAACTGTTCGGGCACAATACGCGCCGAACAGGAGCTCTCGCTCGCTCGACCGCTTGAGCTACTGGTTCAGTTCTAAAAAAATGCTACTACTTCAAGAAAAACCATTACTCCTTTCATTAGGAGAAAAAATGACCGGCCTGTTTTTTATGAACTAAAAGAACCATAATTTTTTTAGAAAAAATCATGAATTTGAAAAAAAAATTACAACCTTGGTAACAAGTGAGCGAATTTGGAAAAATTCATAAATTCAAACAAGTTTGTGACTTTGGAAATAACCTTTAATTTGAAAAATGTTCACCAATTTGAAAAAGGTCAAAATTTGGAATAAGTTCATAAATTTGAAAAAGATTCACCAATTTGGAAAAAAATTATGGATTAAGAAAGTTCATGGATTTGAAAAGTTGCCGACTTTTAAAAAATTGAATAGGAAAATGTTTGCAAGATCAAAAATTGTTCGCAGTTTTTGAAAAAAGTGCGTTCAAATTTATAGATGAAAAAAATGAATAAAAAATAAAAGACTGGTTAGATGCTTCTAGAAGCTTCATAAAACCGATGGGAAGCTTCTAGAAGCTTCACGAAACCGATCAGAATTTGTTTTGGGCAAGCCGAGTAGAAGCGGCACAAACCACGAACGAGTGTTCAAGCATATATGGGCTGACCCGGTTAGTTTGCTTTCAAGGGGTGCGCGCTGCAGGTGACAAGTGCTACACGTGCTGAATTGGAAATCATGAACCTTATTGCAGCCGGGCTCGCAAGTCTTGTCGAGTACTTCCAATACATGTTTGGTTGTAATGTTACATGTCAGAGCCATCCGCCGGCAAGGGCGCTGGATCTACAAAGCCCGGCTGCCCGCCCAGCGGCACCAAGGGGAAATGGTTGCCTTGTTCAGTGACGGAAGAACACCTAAATAAGCTTACCACATTTGGCTACATTCCATCGTAGACGATGTCTGCTTGGCGTGCCCCGGCCGGGGGAGATTCCTTGACCATAGAGGTCACGCCGGTCTCGCCGGAGGGTGATTGTTCTTCTTCTATGGCCTTGAGCTGCACCACCTTACACCTAATGAAATCCTTCATGCCGCTTGGTTCATTACGTCATGAGAGTGTTTCTTGGGTTCTCAGCCGCATTTTGGTTGATGGAGGAAATACTTCCATGTATGGCGTAGAAGAATGGGACGATCTCTAGGAATGTGGTTGTGCCCTCATTCAACTGAGGTCAACTGTCAAATACTTCGATCAGCGGATGCCCGACTCTATTAAGAGACCTTGCTGCACTACTAGGGAAAACCTTATACACAGAAACTTACCAGTAGCGCGGGCCAAAAAGAAGCGTTACTACAATTTACCACTAGCGCGTGTCAACGAGACGCGCTGCAGCTAAGTTTGTAGCAGTAGCGCGTCTCACGGAAGAAGCGCTACAACTATTCCCCTACTATTCTCGCCAGGCTACCAATAGTAGTAGCGAACTTAAGCAAAGCCCACTGCTACTAAGATTGTTGTAACAACGTGTTTTATGTAGAAAGCGCTACTGGTAATGAAAGGGAAATAAAATGAAAAACATATAGAAAAGTAAATGAAAATAAAAGAAACAGAAAAAGGGAAGGAAAAAAAGAAAATGTGAATGAAAATAAATGAAAAATAAAAATAAAGGAGAAAGGCGTAGCAACAGCGTGCTTTTAGGACAGGCGCTATAGCTAACTTAGCAGTAGCGCGTGTTTCCATCCAGCGCTATAGCTAAGTTAGCTATAGCTAATGTAGCAGTAGCGTTTTTCCTGAAACGCGCTACTGCTACTTTTGACTTAACTGCGCGCGGTTCTTCTTACCATGGCCACTTCCCGTTGCCCTCCTCACGCCCTCGACGCCGCCCCCGACCCCGACCTCGATGCCCCCCTGAGCCCCGACCCCGATCTCAATGCCGCGTGCCCCTCCCTCGGACGCTCACTAACTCCGTCGGCGCCCGAGGTGAGCACGTTTACACCTCCTCCTCCTCCTCCCCTACCTCTGCCTAGCTAGGGTTGCTAGGGATCATCAAATTTTAGAGTTCATCTAATTAGTTAGGGTTCATCAAATTAGATGCTAATTAGGGCAGTAGTTGTAGATGCTTAATTAGTTTTTAGGAAAAATTCCTCGAGTTCATCAATGGGTGCTTAAGTAGTTGTAGATGCTTAAGTACCTAGGTAGGGTTCATCTAATTAGTTAGTACTTGTAGATGCTTCGTGTGCACTCTGGCGGGCCTTGGCAAGTTCAGACTCTTGATTCTTAAAGTCGCACTCCAAGGACTCGTACTTCTTAACGACGTCCTGGAGCTCTTGCTGGACCTCATTGACCTGGGCCTCATGCTTTTCGCATGCGGCCCGCTCCTTGGCCGCCTTGTCCTTGGCATCGGCCAGCGCCTTCTTGAGGGCTGCTACTTCGGTCGTTGCCCCTAATAAAGTTCATGACACTTTAGTCAGCATGAATTATTCATCCTTCCTGAATATATACAAGGTTACTCCATACCTTGACTGTCCTCCAACTGCTTCTTCACACAGCCGAGCTCTTTCTCGGCCCGCTCCAGATTCTGCTTCAGTCCGGAGAATTCTGGAGTGTGAGCGGTCGTAGCCAGCAGCGACGCCTGCTAATTCACATAGACATATTAGATTAGACTCATGCGAAAATTATTTGATCCTCTATTCGGGTTTTCTTTCCGAACACCGAACAGAGTATCAGGGGCTACTGTCTATACTGTGACAATATTTTTACAATTACATTACTTACCTCAAAGCCTGTTAGAAGGCTAGTGCAGGCTTTGGTCAGTTCGCTTTTTGCGGACTGTATCCTCTCAATCACCGTACCCATAAGGGCACGGTGTTCTTCGACAATGGGAGCGCCTTGAAGCGCTTCCAGCAAAGTGTCTGGCGCCTTTGGTTGGACAGAGGTAACCGGCGGGATGGGCACGCCCCCTTACTTCGAAAAGGGTTGCTCGCCTAATTCCGGAGCTGTATGGGTCTCCGGAATTATATTCGTATGAGGGGCCGAATTGAATACGGCCCCCATCGTCAGTATCCATGGGGGTCAGTTCCCCCATGTGTCCGGTAGCCGAGGCTTCACCCTCCGGCGCCTCCCTCACGGCCTCCGGATTCTCTCGCGGACCAGGGATCCTTCGAGACGACGCCTCGGCGACATCCGTGTCCTTGGGAGAGGAGGCCGAGGGAAGGATCCCGCTGTCCATCGCGGCCGGATCGAGCGAGTCCTTCGAAGATAAGGACCATTCAAGGTTGGACTGATCCGGACTGCAAATACATAATTCAGCACATTAAAACAATGAAGTGAAAAGGCCAGATACATGAATGTGTTCGGACACTTACGATTTGGCCAAGGGCTTCTCCCTGGGCTCCCACTCCCATCTGCTGTTGGTGGCTGTTGCGGAGCTGTCCGGAAGGGAAGCTTTCCCCTTCTTGGCGCCTCGGCCTCCATATGCGTGGAGGCCGTTCTCTTCTTTCTCCCTCCTGCAGGGGGGAATGGATTTCTTCTTCTTCCTCCTATTCGTCGTCATGTTCGACGATGGAGGAGTGATTCTCGGCATCTTCGGACATCGCGTCTGAAGCGCCCTTGTGACGGAGACCATCTCTAGTCCCCTTGGTCTTCTTCTTGGCCTTCTTCTCCGGCACCTCATAAGGTGCCGGAAACATCATCTTCGTCAGAAGCGGGGTTTCTGGGCCTTCGGGCAGTGGAGCCGGACAATTAATCCTCTCTGCTATCTATGTCTTGTCCTGAAAAAATTGATAAGGAGGCTTAGATGCTTTCCTTGAATATGCAAGTAAAGGGTACACCTTAAAAACATGAAAGAACTTACTGGATTAGCGGGGTGAGTCAAGTCATGCCCACGGTCCTCATCCGTGGGCGGTGGCGTCTCGCCAGCCTTGAAGAGCACCTTCCAGATGTCTTTGTGCGTTGTGCCGAAGAGCTCCAATAGCGTCTGGTGCTTGGCCGGATCGAACCCCCACAGATAGCAAGTCCGGCGTTGGCACGGAAGGATCCGGCAAACGAGCATCACCTGGATCACATTGGCGAGCTTGACTCTCTTGTTTATCATGCTCTGAACACGCGTTTGGAGTGCCATCCTCTCGTCCAGAGAAGACCAGGTCAGGCCCTTCTCTTGCCAGGAGATGAGCCACATCGGGGCTCCGGATCAGAATGCGGGGGCCACCGCCCAATTGGTGCCGCGCGGCTTGGTGATGTAGAACCACCCTGACGGCCACCCTTTAACAGTCTCCACAAAGGAGCCTTCGGGCCAGGTGACATTGGGCATCTTGCCCACCATGGCACCTCCGCACTCTGCTTGTTGGTCGCTCACCACCTTCAGCTTCACATTGAAGGTTTTCAGCCATAGCCTGAAGTGAGGTGGGATGCGGAGGAAGGCCTCACACATGACAATAAATGCCGAGATGTTGAGGATGGAATTGGGGGCCAGATCATGGAAGTCCAACCCGTAGTAGTACATCAGTCCGCGGACGAACGGATGGAGGGGGAATCCCGGCCCGCGGACGAAGTGTGTAAGGAACACCACCCTCTCTTGGGGCTCCGTGGTGGGGACGATCTGTCCCTTGGCCGGAAGTCGATGGGCGATTTCCTTGGCTAGGTACTCGGCCTCCCGGAGCTTCTTGATGTGCTTCTCCTTGACGGAGGAGGCCATCCACTTGCCTCCTGCTCTGGATCCGGACATGATTGAAGTGCTTTTTTGGGCGGGGAAGGCAAGAGCTTGGGCGCTAGAGCTCGAGAATGGATGGGCAGAGGAAGGGGAAGGCGTGGGTGAAAGAAGGGTGAATCCTTGTCTCTTTATAAATGCAGTAAAAGTCATGTAACTCCCACTCGCCTTAAAATTTGCCTATTCCCCAAGCGCCGTGCAGATGACACGGTTGGGTTACCCATGCCCGTATTGATGAGAATCCCGTGATAAGGGGACACGATCTCTACCTTGACAAGATGTGCCAATTAAACCGCACCTCGAAATACGGAGCGTGTTGTGGAATTGTCACGTCAGATGTCCTAGTGAAGGACTTAGTCATGGAGCCATCGCAACTAGGAAGCTTAAAGGGGTTAATCGGGACAAAGGACATGAGGTTTATACTGGTTTGGCCCCTTACGGTGAAGGTAAAAGCCTACGATCCAGTTTTGAGTGGGATTGCTTATGACTCGATAACTAGGGAGCGGAATCGCTTGACCTAGCTCTCGATCTGATGTTACCTGCCTTGAACCGCCGTCGGGTCATCCCTTTATATACAAAGATCGACATCCAACGGCTCACAGAGTCCCGGCCGGCTCATAAACAGTGTCTGGCTTGGTCTCTTAACTATTCTTTCCTTACAATACAAGTCACGCACATATGGCGGTTTATCACTACGGGCCTTAAGTTGCCTCTAGGCTTTGGGCTCTTAACTGAACCGCCATCTTCAACCTTGGTGTTGGGCTTCAAAAATACTTGTAGGTATAACCCAGCCCCTCCTAGGCGGGTCATACCAATAGTTATGTCCCCAACATTAGGCCCCAGATTGATTTGTACTGGTTCATGTCAATCTTCAACATTTAAGAAAAAATCTTCTGCCCTTTACTTATGAAATTTTCGTAACCCGCCATGATGTCATCCTCTGGATTTGTGGTGACCCGCCATGATGTCACTTCCCATAAATGCATGTTTTGTTCAATGTATCTCAACGGATCTTTATCTTGATGACCATCCCGAAAATCAAGGCGTCCTTGTAGTTGGATAACTTATGTTTTTGGCCTCCTCATTTTTCGCGATCTTTTAGTGGTCCTTCCTTATAAATAGACCCGACGAGGTCTTTCTTCATTATTCCCTTTCTTCTTCTTTTTCCTCTCGCCCCCAACTGTCGCTCGAGCTCTGCCGCCGCCGTAGCGCACCTCATCTCCGTCAACCTTGGCCGCTGCATCGACCTGAATCCGACCAGAGAACGGCGGGCCCCCTCTGCAACAGATCTGCCGATGTAAGTTTTTCCCTTTCTGCATCTTAGATCCATGCTAGGGTTTGCAAGCTCTTCGGTACAGTACACAATTCATCTTGGTTTCTTCATGTTTCTTCTGTCGCGGCCTCTTTTGATCCAACAGCAACATAGAACTCATGCGATAGCTGTTTCACATCCATTTTAGGCACTAGCAAATCCTTTTTCTTCGTAAGGAAGCCTCATTAGAATGCATGAACTCCTCTGTACCATGTTTTTAGGTCTAGAAATTTTTCTTTTTTTAACAACCATTTGATTCAAAATAGTAGCCGCTGTTTGTGAAAATTGTTTATGCAACACTTAGGCAAGAATTCGAACTTGTTAGATCCATCTAGCCATGGCGACTCTTATCACCAGTTTTAAAGAGGCAATGCTCAATTGATAACCTTGACTACCCATGGCGGTTTAAATAGCTTTAACGGCTTATAGAGCCTATGGCGGCTTAAATAATCTTGACATAATTATCCTTATACCATTAGGCCCCTTCATAAGCCGCCATCTTGAATATGCACCGTAATGTTTTTTCCTCTCTGGCTTAAATTTGAACTGGTACTTTTACTCTGTCTCAGGCTTTCATCATAATGGCACCGAAAGCACCCACTTCTTGCAACTGGGTCAAATCCATTGTCACAAACAACACTCTTGATGACTTTGTGAAGACCGGCTATTTGCCGAAGAAGGAAATCATGTCCTATCATGCTCCTAACCCGGAGGAGGAACTTCCTCAGCTCAAAATGGGGGAAGTTATTATTTTCATGGATCACATGAACCGGGGTTTCTCTCCACCCGGCTCAAAATTCTTCAGAGATGTGTTACACTTCTTTGACCTTTTCCCACAAGACATCGGACCCAATTCCGTGTCTAACATCTGCAACTTCTAAGTATTTAGTGAAGTATATCTTGGAGAAGAACCCAACATTTTACTCTTCAGAGAGCTATTCTACTTGAACCGCCAGAATGAGTGCGCCAGGGCCAGAGCTTAGAACTTGGTGGTGTCTCGATCCAGCGTCGTAGGGACGTAATCTTTCCTTATGCCAACCCGCCGAGTCATCCCGAAGACTGGAATCAGACATGGTTTTACTACAAGACACCTCTCAGGCTGGTGAAAACCCTCTGCCTGGTTTTCGTGCTCTGTGTCTTGGGCCCAACCACCAGCTTCCTGACAAGATTACAGCCGCCGAACGCAAAACACTCGCCCCCACCTTAGACAAGATCAAAGCTCTTCTGGGGAACGGGTTAACTCGCATCGACTTAGTCCGGGTTTGGCTCGCCTTGCGGGTCATTCCGTTGAGCCGCCGCCCTGGCTTGATGTGTGATACGTCTCCAACGTATCTACTTTTCCAAACACTTTTGCCCTTGTTTTGGACTCTAACTTGCATGATTTGAATGAAACTAACCCGGACTGACGTTGTTTTCAGCAGAACTGCCATGATATTGTTTATTGTGCAGAAAACAAATGTTCTCGGAATGACCTGAAAATCCACGGAGATAAGTTTTGGAAAATATGAAAAATACTAGCGAAAGAATCAAGGCCAGGGGGCCCACACCCTATCTACGAGGGTGGGGGGCACGCCATCCCCCTGTGTGCGTCCCCCTGTCTCGTGGGCCCCCTGATGCTCCACCGACCTCAACTCCAACTCCATATATTCCGTTTCGTGGAGAAAAAATCAGAGAGAAAGTTCCATCATGTTTTACGACACGGAGCCGCCGCCAAGCCCTAATCTCTCTCGGGAGGGCTGATCTGGAGTCCGTTCGGGGCTCTGAAGAGGGGGATTCATCACCATCGTCATCATCAACCATCCTCCATCACCAATTTCATGATGTTCACTGCCGTGCGTGAGTAATTCCATCATAGGCTTGCTGGACGGTGATGGGTTGGATGAGATTTACCATGTAATCAAGTTAGTTTTGTTAGGGTTTGATCCCTAGTATCCACTATGTTCTGAGATTGATGTTGCTATGACTTTGCTATGCTTAATGCTTGTCACTAGGGCCCGAGTGCCATGATTTCAGATCTGAACCTATTATGTTTTCATGAATATATATGAGTTCTTGATCCTATCTTGCAAGTCTATAGTCACCTATTATGTATTATGATCCGACAACCCCGAAGTGACAATAATCGGGATACTTCTCGGTGATGACCATAGTTTGAGGAGTTCACGTATTCATTATGTGCTAATGCTTTGTTCTGGTTCTCTATTAAAAGGATGCCTTAATATCCCTTAGTTTCCACTAGGACCCCGCTGCCACGAGAGGGTAGGACAGAAGATGTCATGCAAGTTCTTTTCCATAAGCACGTATGACTATATTCAGAATACATGCCTACATTACATTGATGAATTGGAGCTAGTTCTGTGTCACCCTATGTTATAACTATTACATGAGGAATCGCATCCGACATAATTATCCATCACAGATCCAATGCCTACGAGCTTTTCACATATTGTGCTTCGCTTATTTACTTTTCCATTACTACTGTTACAATTACTACAAAACTATTATCTTTACTTTTGCCACTGTTACCATTACTATCATATTACTTTGCTACTAAATACTTTGCTGCAGATACTAAGTTATCCAAGTGTGGTTGAATTGACAACTCAACTGCTAATACTCAAGAATATTCTTTGGCTCCCCTTGCGTCGAATCAATAAATTTGGGTTGAATACTCTACCCTCGAAATTTGTTGCGATCCCCTACACTTGTGGGTTATCAATGTGCACCTACACAGGCAAAAAGGATGACCCTCTGCGGCACAGCCCTTAAGACTTACCTGAAGATATCATCAATGATATATATGACAAAATCCCTTCTGAACGAGAGCCTATCAGATTGTGGTAAGGTGGGCCTAGCCCCCTTCTGCGAAGCTAACCCTGCCCCAAAGGTAAGCCATTCATTTGAACAAATTACTTTGTTTTTTTTATGTTTTTCCCACACTCATACCTCTGCTAACTCTCACAGGCGGGTGACAAATTCTGGAAGGTCAAATATGACCATGAAGCTGCAAAACAAGCCACAAAGGCCAAGAAAGCCGCCAGAAAAGAGGCTGCAAAAAAGAAGGGCAAGAAAGCCACCGCCTCTGACCTGCTTCGGCTAGAAGATTCTTCTGAGTTGGAGGTAGCCCTTGACTCTCTTGGCTCCTTTTTTAACCATCTTATTGACACTGATTATCAGCAGGAGGACACAGGAACAAGCCATAGCAAGGCTGAAGAGGTAACTATCATTTCCTCCGACTCCGAGCCTTTGCCAAGACAGAAAATCCGCAGAGTAACCCGGAAAGTAAGATTTTCACATCCCTTAGCTTATCAAGATCCTCAATTTTTTTAAAGCGACAGATTCACGAGAGCCGAAGGCAGACCCGAACCAGCAACGATGCGGAGCTCTCCTCCGGCTTCCCGAACACCCCAAGGAAGCACCGGAACGAGGTCACTTCTAGTTTAAATATCTTTTATCCTTTGGCGCATCTCACTCGTCAACCACTCAATTCTTCTGACTCGGATTATCAGGAAACTTCCCCTTCCTCTGGCGACTCAATGCAGTCCAACCTGTCGGCTTTCAAGACCGCACCAGGGTAATGATAACCTGCTTAACATGTATTCATTTCAATTCATTGTTTTTGCCCTAACCTTTTGACTATGCAGTGGCCAAGCCAAACCCAGCAAAAGGGTCAAGAAGAACAAGCCGGATGAAGACACGGTCGTGACCGAGCCAGTACTTGGACCCGCGCCTGAATCATCAACTCATGAGCCGCCACCTGACCCGCCTATTGAGCGGGCCATTGATGGTTTAGAAAACTCGGAAGCCCCTAGCCCGGTCCAGGCGGATGATCCTCAAGACACTGATGTTGAGATCACCAGAACCGGCTTTACTGAGCCGGGAAGGCCAACTGTGCTAGCCAAGTGTTCCGCCAAGGAGGAGCTTCTGGAACACCGCTGGGTCAAGCTTGACGTCGCGGACTATACTCACATGAGTATTGGAGAAGTCTTTTCTGGCTACATGAGCCAAGTGCACAGCAGTCGTAACCTCGAGATTGACATGGTGAAGCAGATGCACCAGAAATTTGAGGTACAAGCCTTTCTCTGTATTCATTTATCTTTACTATGCCAGCCCCCAAGTCTATTGCTTATGATGAATATGTTGTAGACTTAGAAACAAATTTAGTAACATAGATGGATAAAATATGCAAGAAGTCCGGCTTACTCCGTAGTCCCCAAGGGGAGGCTTAACCAACATGGTTGAACCGGTTCTTCATATGGTTGTATAAAATAAAATACTTGCAAAGCTTTGAACAGCAATATGCATTAGCCCCCAAGTGCCAAGTACTATTTCTTGCAAAGTGCTTGGGACTTACTGTGATGAACCGCCACTTTAAGTAAAATTCTTCGGTACACATTAGCCCCCAAGTGCCAAGTGTTGTTGCTTGCAAAAAGGCTTGGGACTTAATATTGCATCAGGATTGTCCTGATTTTGACCCTGTAATTGTATAGGCCGCCGAGTCAACTTGAATCAGAAGTGACTGATCTGAAGAACCGCCTTGAGGCCCAAGAGATAGAAACCCAAAGAGCCGACTCCAAGTTTAAATTCAACATTTCTGAACAAGAAAAACTGAAGAAAGAATTTGAAATGGAGAAAAAGGCCTGGGTTGATGAAAAATTGCATTGATTAATCGAGCTGAGAAGGCAGAGGCAGCTCTTGAAGAAGCAACCGGTGAATTAACTGGCTTAAAACGCCATGTCTCTCAGATGGTCTCAGCGATCTTTGGTAAGTCGCCCTGCAAGTGTTAAATACTTGACCCTTTCAATTGACCATATAATTGGAATTGAATCACCTGACCATGTTTATGCAGGCCCCAGGAGTTCAAATCTGAACCAAGATATGCTGATCAAGTTGAAGGCGGTTTATACGCTGGTGGAGCAACTATACACCGGGTCTCAGCGTGCCTTAGCCACGGTGGCTTTGTCAAATGAAGTGTCGACCCTCCTGGCAAAGGTATTAAAGAAGATTTCCGTGCTACCACAATGGTTCAATGAACTAAGGAGGTCAGCTACAAGAGCCGGAGCGGTGAACGCTTTAAGCCGGGCCAAAGCGTGTCTACCGGAGTTAGACCCGGCCGACATCGCCATTGGCTATCCAAGCCTGAAGGAGGATGGTACTTCCTTTGAACGGGAGGACTTTACCGCTTGTGTGAAAGAGGTACGCCCCGTGGCCACCTTGATAGCTGACGAAGTGGATCTCACCAAGTACCAGGCGGGTTTTGACGCAGAGAACCGGAGAATTCCAACGCCTCACTATAAAGTGACCAGTCTGATCCCCCCACTCCGTAAGTATACCTTCGCCCCTGAAGTTGACCTGACCGGACTAGTTGATGATGAAGCTGACTTTGAAGCTTTGAACAACATTGACTGGGCATCATCAACCTTCGAGGAAAGGGAACAGGGTGAAGAAGTGGAGATGGCTAACCCGGACGCTTCAGGCCAACATGAGAGCTAATCTGCCGTGGCGGCTCATACCTGTGATGTGCTAAAAAACAATATGAATCATTTAGACTCGGGGAGTCATGTAATAGAATAAAAATAACTTTGATTTGGCCGTGCCATCGTGCATGTTTTTGGTGCTTAATACTATTAAGTTTTCGTGTTATATTCACCCGTGTTTACTTTTCATCTGCTTTCTGTATGCTTGACCAAATCTTTTAAGTGTCCTACACATAAAAACAGACCACAAGATCCCTTGGCGGCTTACCGCAAGGCGGGTCATAATAACTTGATATATTAAGATAGAAAAAGAATCATAGATAAGCCTGTTGTAACATATAATGTTGAAACCCAACTATAATCTTATATCGGTGATCTTTTGATTTGCTCTGCCGGATTATATGACCTAGACAGTAAGGGTGATAATCCGAACCTTGGAAACCAACAATTTCAAAGGTATGATGATTCTTATCTATTGGCGGCTTATCAGCCAAAATCAAGCCGGGTTTAAAATTAACCACACTTGTACTTTTAAACCTCAAAAAAGTCTCAAGTCAAATAAAGGGTGCTTCCAAAGAAAACTTAACCAAATAGAATATATAAAAAATTCAAGGCTTCTGATTCGAATACGATCAGTAAACCGTTCCAAAGGGGTTAAGCTAGAATTCGAATATGATCATGTAGCCCCCAGTGGATTTGGCGTTGCGCCGATCAAGAGGGTATCGACAACTATGTTCTCTTTGGTTCAAATACGACCTATGTTTTGAATAGGAAGCCCCCTAATGACCTTGAGAGTTTTTTAACGACTCTGATTCAAATACGATCAAAGTCGGTTCCCAAAAGGGGTTGACATATGATTCGAATACGATCAAGAAGCCCCCTAGTGAGCTCGGCAGTGTGCCAATCAAAAGGGTACCGACAGGTATGTTCTCTTTGGTTCGAATACGACCTATGTTTGAACAAGAAGCTCCCTAGTGATCATAATTTTAATGGCTAGATTCAGATACGATCATAAGCCGGATCAAATGGGTCAAGAGAGATTCGAATACGACTAGCCCCCAAGTGATCATGTGAGATGACAATTAATAACAATGGCATATTTACCTTTGAGAATGAAAAAAGGACAGAGGTCTTGCTTTATTATTTATCATAATATATACATCATCAAAATATGTACATCATGAGAGCCGGTGGCTCAAGTGTAGTAAGTCCGAAGATGAGCGATATTCCACGGCCGTCGGGTCTCCTCCTCTGACTTACGTGGGTCTTTGTGGTCTCGAACATCGATAAGGTAGTATGACCCGTTGTTCAAGTTCTTGCTGACCACAAAGGGCCCTTCCCAAGGTGGGGATAACTTGTGTGCATCAGTTTGATCTTGGATAGCCGGAGCACCAAATCACCTTCCTGAAAGGTTCTGGACTTAACCCGGCGGCTGTGATAGCTCGCAGGTCCTACTGGTAAATCGCTGAGCGAGCTGCAACTAAGTCACACTTTTCATCTAACAGGTCAAGGGCATCCTGACGCGCCTGTTCATTGTCTGCCTCAACATAAGCCGCCACACGGGGCGAGTCATGACGGATGTCACTAGGGAGAACCGCCTCAGCTCCGTAGACCATGAAGAAAGGCGTATAACTCGTAGACCTGTTGGGAGTAGTATTGATGCTCCATATCACAGAGGGTAACTCCTCAATCCAACAACCCGGCGTCTGCTACAAAGGGACCAAAAGCCGGGGCTTGATGCCTTTCAAGATCTCCTAATTTGCTCTTTCAGCTTGACCATTGGATTGGGGGTGAGCCACTGATGAAACATCAAGCCGAATATGCTCACATTGACAAATTTCTTCCATGGCGCCTTTAGATAGATTAGTGCCATTGTCAGTTATAATGTTGTGTGGAAAGCCAAAGAGAAATATCACCTTCATGAACTGCACCGTCGTAGGTGCATCACACTTACTAACTGGCTCTGCCTCAACCCATTTTGTAAATTTATCAACCGCCACCAGAAGGTGAGTCTTTTTATCTTTGGACCTTTTGAAAGGCCCAACCATGTCAAGCCCCCAGACTGCAAATGGCCAAGTGATTTGAATCATTCTCAACTCTTGAGTCGGCACGTGAGCACGTCTTGAGAACTTTTGACAACCGTCACATTTACTGACCAGGTCCTCTGCATCAGCATGAGCCGTCAGCCAATAAAATCCATGATGGAAAGCCTTGGCCACAAGGGATTTTGACCAGCATGATGGCCACAATCCCCTTCATGAATCTCACATAGAATTTCTTGGCCTTCTTCAGGAGAGACACAATGCTGAAATGCCCCAGTGACACTATGATGATGCAACTCGCCATTGGCAATTGTCATTGACTTAGACCGCCGGGTTATCTGTCTGGCCAAGGTTTCATCCTCGGGCAACTCGCCTCAGGTCATGTAAGCCAAATATGGCACTGTCCAATCTGGGATGACGTGAAGAGCCGCCACCAATTGTGCTTCCGGGTCAGGAAAGGCCAAGTCTTCCTGTGTAGGTAACTTGACAGAAGGGTTATGCAGAATATCCAAGAAAGTATTAGGCGGCACCGGCTTACGCTGAGAGCCCAGCCGGCTTAAGGCATCAGCCGCCTCATTCTTTTTGCGGTCAATGTGCTCCACTTGGTAACCCTTGAAATGTCTAGCAATGGCATCAACTTCACGGTGATAAGCCGCCATGAGAGGATCCTTGGAATCCCACTTGCCTGATACATGTTGAGCCACCAAATTTGAGTCGCCAAAACACCTTACCCGTCTTAAGCTCATCTTCTGAGCCATCCGAAGACCATGGAGTAAGGCCTCATACTCAGCTGCATTATTAGTACAGGGAAACATCAACCGTCGCACATAACAAAATTTGTCACCTCGAGGGGAAGCTAAAAACAACTCCAGCCCCCGAGCCCTCCAATTGCCTGGACCCATCAAAGTGAATAGTCCAATACGTGTTGTCTGGCTTCTCTTCAGGCATCTGTAGTTCTGTCAAATCATTGATGAAATCCACCAGTGCTTGAGACTTGATAGCTGTGCGTGGTACATACTTTAAATCATGAGGCCCAAGGTCAATGGCCCACATGGCGACTCGTCCTGTGGCCTCTCTATTTTGGATGATATCTCCTAAAGGAGCAGAACTGACCACAGTGATGGGGTGACCCTGGAAATATTGCTTAAGCTTCCGGCTTGCCATGAAGACCCCATAAACAAGTTTCTGCCAATGTGGATACCTTTGCTTGGACTCAATAAGCACCTCACTGATATAATAAACCGGCCATTGAACCGGATGCTCTTTGCCAGCCTCCTTGTGCTCCACCACAATGGCCACACTGACAGCCCGTGTGTTAGCAGCCACGTATAATAATAATGGCTCCTTATCAATGGGAGCAGCAAGAACCGGCGGCTCAGCTAGCTGTCTCTTCAAATCTTCAAAGGCGGCGTTGGCTGCGTCACTCGAGACGAAGTCATCTGTCTTCTTCATCATTTGATACAATGGTATGGACTTCTCACCTAACCGTCTTATGAACCGGCTTAAAGCAGCGATATGACCCGCCAAACGCTGAACATCATGGATGCACGCCGGCTTAGCCAGAGAGGTGATTGCCTTGATCTTCTCTGGGTTAGCCTCGATGCCCCTGTTAGAAACCAGAAAACCCAAAAGCTTGCCTGCAGGCACGCCAAAAACACACTTGGCCGGATTAAGCACCATCTTGTAGACCCGAAGATTGTAAAAGGTCTCTTTCAGATCATCTATCAAGGTCTCCTTCTCTCTGGATTTTACCACAATGTCGTCTACATAAGCATGAACATTGCGCCCAATCTGACTGTGAAGACAGTTCTGCACACATGGCTGATAAGTCGTCTGGGCACTCTTAAGCCCAAAGGGCATAGATACATAGCAGAAGGCTCCAAATGAAGTAATGAACACCGTCTTCTCCTGGTCCTTAACTACCATCTTGATCTGATGGTAACTAGAGTAAGCATCCAAAAAGCTCAAATGCTCACAGCCCGCCGTAGCATCAATGATTTGATCAATACGAGGGAGACCGAAGGGATCAGCCAGACAAGCTTTGTTTAGGTCCATGTAATCCACACACATACGCCAAGTGCCATTCTTTTTAAGCACAAGCACCGGGTTAGCCAACCTCTTTGGGTGAAAAACTTCAACAATGAACCCAGCCGCCAAGAGCCGGGCTACGTCCTCACCAATGGCCTTACGCCTCTACTCATTGAACCACCGAAGAAACTGCTTGACCGCCTTAAATTTTGGATAAATATTAAGAGTGTGCTCAGCGAGTTCTCCCGGTACACCCGACATGTTAGAAGGTTTCAATGCAAAGATGTCCCGGTTCTGACGGATGAACTCGATGAGCGCACTTTCCTATTTAGGATCCAAATTGGCACTGATACTGAACTGCTTAGATGAGTCACCTGGAACAAAGTCAACAAGCTTAGTATCATCGACCGACTTAAACTTCATGACCAGTTCATGCTCTGTGGTTGGCTTTTTCAAAGACGTCATATCTGCCGGGTCAACATTGTCCTTGTAGAACTTCAGCTCTTCTGTCGCACAAACAGATTCAGCATAAGCGGCATCACCTTCCTCACATTCCAAGGCTATCTTCCTACTCCCATGCATTATGATGGTGCCTTTATGACCCGACATTTTGAGCTGTAAATAAACATAACACGGCCTCGCCATGAACTTGGCATAAGCCGGCCACCCAAACAGAGCATGATAAGGGCTTCTGATCTTGACCACCTTGATACGTCTCCAAAGTATCTATAATTTTTGATTGTTCCCTGCTATTATATTACCCATTTTGGATGTTTATGGGCTTTACTTTACACTTTTATATCATTTTTGGGACTAACCTACTAACCGGAGGCCCAACCCGAATTGCTGTTTTTTTTTGCCTATTTCAGTGTTTCGAAGAAAAGGAATATCAAACGGAGTCCAAACGCGATGAAACATTCGGGAACGATCTTTTTGGAACAAATGCAAACCTAGAGACTTGGAGTGGAAGTCACGCAACAATCAAGGCGGCCACGAGGGTGCCCGGCACACCCCCTAGGGCTGGGCGTGCCCCCCCACCCTTGTGGGCCCCTCGGGAGTCCACCGACCTACTTCTTCCTCCTATATATACCCACGTACCCCGAGAACATAAGAACAGACCATGAAAACCTAATTCCACCACCGCAACATTCTGTATCCGCGAGATCCCATCTTGGAGCTTTCGTCGGCGCTCCGTGGAGGGGGAATCGATCAGGGAGGGTCTCCACATCATCTCCAAGGCCTCTTCGATGAGTTGTGGGTAGTTTACCATAGACCTTTGGGTCCATAGTTATTAGCTAGATGGTTTCTTCTCTCTCTTTGAATCTCAATACAAAGTTCTCCTCTATCTTCTTGGAGATCTATCCGACGTAACTCTTTTTGCGGTGTGTTTGTCGAGATCTGATGAATTGTGGGTTTATGATCAAGTTTATCTATGAGAAATATTTGAATCTCCTCTAAATTCTTTTATGTGTGATTAAGTTATCTTTGCAAGTCTCTTTGAATTATTAGTTTGGTTTGGCCTACTAGATTGATCTTTCTTGCAATGGGAGAAGTGCTTAGCTTTGGGTTCAATCTTGCGGTGTCCTTTCCCAGTGACAGCAGGGGCAGCAAGGCACATATTGTATTGTTGCCATCGAGGATAAAAAGATGGGGTTTATATCATATTGCATGAGGTTATCCCTCTACATCATGTCATCTTTCTTAATGTGTTACTTTGTTCTTTATGAACTTAATACTCTAGATGCATGCTGGATAGCGGTCGATGTGTGGAGTAATAGTAGTAGATGCGGGCAGGAGTTGGTCTACTTGTCACGGACATGGTGCCTATATACATGATCATGCCTAGATAATCTCATAATTATTCGCTTTTCTATCAATTGCTCGACAGTAATTTGTTCACCCACCGTAATACTTATGCTATCTTGAGAGAAGCCACTAGTGAAACCTATGGCCCCTGGGTCTATCTCTTATCATATAAGCTTTCAATCTACTTTTATTTGCATCTTTTACTTTTCCTATCTATATCATAAAAATACCAAAAATATATTTATCTTAGCATATTATCTCTATCAGATCTCACTTTCGCAAGTGGCCTTGAAGGGATTGACAACCCCTTTATTGCATTGGTTGCGAGTTCTTGTTTGTTTGTGTAGGTGTGTGGGACTTTTGAGGATCCTCCTACTTGATTGATTACTTGGTTCTCAAAAACTGAGGGAAATACTTACGCTACTATTGCTACATCATCCTTTCCTCTTCAAGGAAAACCAACACAAGCTCAAGACGTAGCAAGAAGAATTTCTGGCGCCGTTGCCGGGGAGGTCTTCGCTCAAGTCAAGACATACCAAGTACCCATCACAAACTCATCTCCCTCGCATTTACATTATTTGCCTCTCGTTTTGCTCTCCCCCACTTCACCCTTGTCGTTTTATTCGCCCTTCTTCCGTTCGTCTTTTCATTTACCCTAATGTCTTACTTGGCTCGTTTGCTCGTTTGGTTGGAATAATTGTGTATTTATTACTAAACAAAGAAGCTAAGGTCTATGGATCCTCATCCGCATGCTAATCTTTTTAAGAGATCCAATTATTATGAACCAATTGCTAGTGATTTTTGTGCACTAGATTATCTTTATGAAGTTTTGCTTGAAATCCGTGAATCTGAAAATTGTGATGAAATACTTTATGAAGTGATTCGGGATAGATCTTTGAATAAAAAGCATGATTGCAATGATTTTACTATAAATTCTCTTGATGTCAATTGTGCTAATAATATGAAAAACCCTAAGCTTGGGGATGCTAGTTTTGCTATGTCTACTACTTGTTGACATGATCATGATTGGGGTGACTCTTCTTATGATCTTGAAAATTTATTTAAGCCCCAGGATGAATATGAGATTGATAATAATGTTTGCAATAATATTGAAAGTAGGTTTGGAAGAGTGTCAACTTTAGATCCCATGTATTTGCATAATGTTCAATCTTATGAAGTTTTTGATAAAAGTGGGTTTGGAGAGGTCATGACTTTAGTTAATGATAATCCCTCTATTTTGGAAGAGTGCCAACTTTGCATGCATGTGATGTTGAAAATATTTTATATGATAGCTATTTTGTTGAATTTGCTTATGATCCCACATGTAATTATTACGAGATAGGAAAATATGGTTGTAGAAATTTTCATGTTACTAAATTACCTCTCGTCATGTTGAGATTGTTATCGTCTCTTTCTTCTTCCTCGCATATGCTAATTTTTGCTTGCTATGATAATTTGTTTGATTATAAAATGCCTATGCATAGGAAGTATGTTAGACTTAGATGTGTTTGTCACATGCTATATGATGCTCCTTTTGTGCTTCAATTCTTGTCTTTCATGTGAGCATCATTAAAATTGTCAATGCCTAGCTAAAAGGCTTTAAAGAAAAGCGCTTGTTGGGAGACAACCCAATTTATTTCCTTTCTGTTTTTGAATAATTTTTTCATCTAACTTCTGTTTAGATGTGTTTTCATGTTTTAATTAGTGTTTGTGCCAAGTAGAACCTATAGGATAACCTATGGTGATAGTTAATTTGATTCTGCTGAAAAACAGAAACTTTGCGTGCACTAAAATAATTTAGTAATTCACAGAAACGTTCTTTTGCGTTGATTCTTTTTGATGTAGATCAATAGAAAAATTTCCCAGGACTTCCTATTTTCGTAGGAGTTTTAAAGTTACAGAAGTATTCGAGAGTTACAGATTGCTACAGACTGTTCTGTTTTTGACAGATTCTGTTTTCCGTGTGTTGTTTGCTTATTTTGATGCATCTATGGCTAGTATGTAGGATATGAACCATAGAGAAGTTGGAATACAGTAGGTTTAACACCAATATAAATAAAGAATGAGTTCATTACAGTACCTTATGTGGTGGTTTTTCTTTCTTGCACTAACGGAGCTTATGAGATTTCCTGTTGAGTTTTGTGTTGTGAAGTTTTCAAGTTTTGGGTAAAGATTTGATGGATTATGGAATAAGGAGTGGCAAGAGCCTAAGCTTGGGGATGCCCATGGCACCCCAAGATATTCAAGAATAGCCAAAAGCCTAATCTTGGGGATGCCCCGGAAGGCATCCCCTCTTTCGTCTTCGTCTATCGGTAACTTTACTTGGAGCTATATTTTTATTCTCCACATGATATGCGTTTTGCTTGGAGCGTCTTGTATGATATTAGTCTTTGCTTTTTAGTTTACCACAATCATCCTTGCTGTATACACCTTTTGGGGAGAATCCCACTTGATTAGAATTTATTAAAATACTCTATGTGCTTCACTTATATCTTTTGAGCTAGATACTTTTGCTCTAGTGCTTCACTTATATATTTTAGAGCACGGCGGTGGCTTAATTTTGTAGAAATTCTTGATCTCTCATGCTTAACTTATATTATTTTGAGAGTCTCTTAGAACAGCATGGTATTTTCTATGGTTATAAACTTGATCCTAGAATGATGGGCATCCAAGTTGGGTATAATAAAAACTATCATAGGAAGTGAATTAGATGCTATGATCAATTTGATGCTTGATAATTGTTTTGAGATATGGAGGTAGTGATATTAGAGTCATGCTAGTTGGGTGATTATGAATTTAAAGAATACTTGTGTTGAAGTTTGTGATTCCCGTAGCATGCACGTATGGTGAACTGCTTTGTGATGAAGTTGGAGCACAATTTTATTTATTGATTGTCTTCCTTGTGAGTGGCGGTCTGGGACGAGCGATGGTCTTTTCCTACCAACCTATCCCCCTAGGAGCATGAACGTAGTGCTTTGTTTTCAATGACTTGTAGATTTTTGCAATAAGTATATGAGTTCTTTATGAGTAATGTTGAGTCCATGGATTATACACACTCTCACCCTTCCACCATTGCTAGCCTCTGTTGTGCCGTGCAACTTTCGCCGGTACCATACACCTACCATATACCTTTCTCCAAACAGCCACCATACCTACCTATTATGGCATTTCCATAGCCATTCCGAGATATATTGCCATGTAACTTTCCACCGTTCCGTTTATATGACACGCATCATCATTGTCATATTACTTTTGCATGATCATGTAGTTGGCATTGTATTTGTGGAAAGGCCACCTTCATAATTTTCATACATGTCACTCTTGATTCATTGCATATCCCGGTACACCACCGGAGGCATTCATATAGAGTCATATCTTGTTCTAAGTATTGAGTTGTAAGTAAATAAAAGTGTGATGATCTTCATTATTAGAGCATTGTCCCAGGGAGGAAAGGATGATGGAGACTATGATTCCCCCACAAGTCGGGATGAGACTTCAGACTTTATAAAAAAAGTGAGAAAGGCCAAATAAAAAAATGAGAGAAAAAGTGAGAAGGGACAATGCTACTATCCTTTTTACCACACTTGTGCTTCAAAGTAGCACCATGATCTTCATGATAGAGAGTCTCCTATGTTGTCACTTTCATATACTAGTGGGAGTTTTTCATTATAGAACTTGGCTTGTATATTCCAATGATGGACTTCCTCAAAATGCCCTAGGTCTTCGTGAGCAAGCGAGTTGGATGCCCACCCACTTAGTTTCTTTTGTCGAGCTTTCATACATTTATAGCTCTAGTGCATCTATTGCATGGCAATCCCTACTCACTCACATTGATATCTATTAATGGGCATCTCCATAGCCTGTTGATACGCCTAGTTGATGTGAGACTATCTTCCTCCTTTTTGTCTTCTCCGCAACCACCATTCTATTCCACATATAGTGTTATGTCCATGGCTCACGCTCATGTATTGCGTGAAAGTTGAAAAAGTTTGAGATTACTAAAGTATGAAAAAATTGCTTGGCTTGTCATCGGGGTTGTGCATGATTAAATACTTTGTGTGATGAAGATAGAGCAACAGCCAGACTATATGATTTTGTAGGGATAGCTTTCTTTAGCCATGCTATTTTGAGAAGACATGATTGTTTTGATTAGTATGCTTGAAGTATTACTATTTCTTATGTCAATATGAACTTTTATTTTGAATCATTTGAATCTGAACATTCATGCCACAATAAAGAAAATACATTGAGAATTATGCTAGGTAGCATTCCAGATCAAAAATTATGTTTTTATCATTTACCTACTTGAGGACGAGCAGGAATTAAGCTTGGGGATGCTTGATACTCTCCAACGTATCTATAATTTTTTATTGTTCCATGCTATTATATTACCCGTTTTAGATGTTTATGCGCTTTACTTTACACTTTTATATCAAACCAGAGGCCCAGCCCGAATTGCTGTTTTTTTTGCCTATTTCAGTGTTTCGAAGAAAAGGAATATCAAACGGAGTCCAAACGCGATGAAACCTTCGGGAACGATCTTTTTGGAACAAATGCAAACCTGGAGACTTGGAGTGGAATTCACGCAACAATCGAGGCGGCCACGAGGGTGCCCGGCGCGCCCCCTAGGGCTGGGCGCGCCTCCCACCCTCGTGGGCCCCTCGGGAGTCCACCGACCTACTTCTTCCTCCTATATATACCCACGTACCCCGAGAACATCAAAACAGACCACGAAAACCTAATTCCACCGCCGCAACCTTCTGTATCCGTGAGATCCCAGCTTGGAGCCTTCGCTGGCGCTCCGCCGGAGGGGGAATCGATCACGGAGGGCCTCTACATCATCTCCAAGGCCTCTCCGATGAGTTGTGAGTAGTTTACCACAGACCTTCGGGTCCATAGTTATTAGCTAGATGGCTTCTTCTCTCTCTTTGAATCTCAATACAAAGTTCTCCTCGATCTTCTTGGAGATCTATTCAATGTAACTCTTTTTGTGGTGTGTTTGTCGAGATCCGATGAATTGTGGGTTTATGATCAAGTTTATCTATGAGAAATATTTGAATCTCCTCTGAATTCTTTTATATGTGATTAAGTTATCTTTGCAAGTCTCTTCGAATTATCAGTTTGGTTTGGCCTACTAGATTGATCTTTCTTGCAATGGGAGAAGTGCTTAGCTTTGGGTTCAATCTTGCGGTGTCCTTTCCCAGTGACAGCACGGGCAGCAAGGCACGTATTGTATTGTTGCCATCGAGGATAAAAAGATGGGATTTATATCATATTGCGTGAGTTTATCCCTCTACATCATGTCATCTTTCTTAATGTGTTACTCTGTTCTTTATGAACTTAATACTCTAAATGCATGCTGGATAGCAGTCGATGTGTGGAGTAATAGTAGTAGATGCAGGCAGGAGTCGGTCTACTTGTCACAGACGTGATGCCTATATACATGATCATGCCTAGATAATCACATAATTATTCGCTTTTCTATCAACTAGCAGAGTGGCTTGCTCGAAGCGCGGGCTAGGATTTGTAAATTTTAATTTTAGTATCATTAATTAATTTAAGATTAGAATTAAGTTACTGTTAACTATAATTATTTATTTTCAATATTTAAACAAATATTTAGGATAAATATGCAGTTAAAGCTATTAGATTTATAAAGACAAAGTTTGATAGTTAAAACAACTTCTTTTGCATAGTTTATTATAGTAAGACGCACAAAAAAGTATAAAATACAAGGAGGCCATCTTCTTTAGACTGTTGAATTCAATGCAAGAGTGTCTTCCTTAGCATTGTGATCGTTTTTATAAAGTGTTATTTCATATGTAATCATGTCGGTTATCAATTTATTTGTGTGACTATATATATATTTATATATGTACACATACAAATTGTAAGATGTAAATTTGACTATTGTTTGAATTGATAATGGAAAGAGCAATTTTTGGAATGTTGAAATACTTTTGAACAAAGATATAATCATGTTGTTTTCTTTTGACAAATCCCAGCGTCTATTTAGACATGTGTAGTATATATGATAAATGTTACAATATGGCCTCTTCTACTTTGCTGAAGCATCGTATCATATTATAATTATATTGTAAACTCTTCAACATCCACGTGCACATATTCAAGTACATAAATTTGTATTCTGTTTAGATGCCCCACAAAATACCAAGGACAACTCATTGGTGATATTCCTCATTTATGTTACATATTTGGACCAAAAATAAATATATTTCCCATGCAAGAGGTAGATGAATAGCATCCTCAATACTCGATACCTCAGTGGTTAGGGTTACAGTTCACAACCTCACATTCATCACACTTCTCATCTCGTAGTACACATAAGGATACATCTATTAGATGGTATCAATGTTGAATGCACATATGGCAAGTACGACATGCCTCTTTTGATAACTTAAACGAAGAACATGTATGTTTTGAGATCAGCATGTGATCTAAGGTTATATCACAGAATTCAGATGCCTATTGTGCTCTTTAGAAGCTTTGAGTGGCTAAGGACATACAAAATCATTTAGTACCAATCATATTCTTCAGTGTATTTACAGAAGGTATTCTCTAATATAGTTATATATTATTGTCATAGAAATAGGAAGAATTACATTAGTAATGTGCAATGGCTGGCTTCATGCATAATTTATAGTTCATGCATTATGAGAAACTAAATTCCAAGATGATTGTTCAACTCAATTATGTGCCAATTAATATAGGAAGTATGATAAGAAATATAAGGGCATGCCAATTATGTCTATGAGGGAACGTTAGAGAGAAAAATCTTTGAAGTGAGGAGAGATTTTAACCAGCAAGCATATCAAATGATTAATCAACATTGGCATAAATCATTTGGTCTTCTTCATTGAAAAAAATAGTCATATACATAGATCTATGTAGTGCAGTACACAATAGGTGCTCATAAATAAAATTACTCACAAATCAAAAGGCCAGCATCTTCTGTACGCATCTTTGATTTCCCATCAACGCAATAGCCTCAATCGCACATTATATAAGATAAACATAAGGGACTACCTACCTTAGGTTGGAAACTCTGATTACCATGTTCTTTTGTTTTCCTGCCGAAACTGAAACTGTGTCAACCCACAGCATGAAGGTCCCATAGACATCTTAAACATTTTCAAATACCTAGACAACACATCCGTATTGTTGCTGTAAGATTCCAAGCTAAGTCATTTTGAAGCTAGGGCATAACACTAACCATGTCATCTGTAATTAGTAAGTTACCGGGACACCAAACAATTGAACATGTGTAACTGAAAATAAAATCATTTTTTACAACCAATTGAGGTGCTATGCAAAAACGCCAAGCAATTGAGCATATGTAGATCAAAACACCATGTGATCTAAAACGAATCATACATCTGCAATTATTTAATTATCCGAACACCATTAGTAGGTAATTAATAGGTTCATGTTAGGTGAACCAAACCTCGTGCTTAGGATCATGAAAGCGCTGCTATTGAAGAGCTCGGTAGAAAATCACCAGGGTCGTTCCCCTACCGTGCCTGCGCAATCGTGCTTGTGTTGCTGGCTCGTTCCTTGACCTGCTTATTTCACTGGTTCCTCAACTCTGTTGCCTCTTTAGGTGCGGTGTGTCATCGGCGGCGAGGATGCCGTGAGTATCCAATGTCACAGTCTGTTTTCGTTACACTGAGCTGCAAACCCTTCTTAGCAATAAAAACATGTAGACTTGGACTAATGCATCAGCATGTATGTAGATCGGTATTGAGAATAGTAATATCCACATGCAAACATGGACCATGCATACGTAGATTGGAAATTTGGGATATGATAATATCCATGCGGTACCTTTGCATGCAGACTTTGAACTTTTTCTTTTGAGGGATGCATGCAGGGTTGGTCTTATTTTTTCTAGGGATGCTTGCAGACTTGGACATGGTAACGCATCAGCATATATTTAGATTGAAATTGCAGAATAGTAACATGCAAAGGAATGCATCATTAAGTATGCAGACTGAATTGGAGAATATCTATGCATACCTTGCATCAACATCCTAGCTAGCAACCTAGCACGGCTGTAGTTTAGGCCAATGTTGCGCCGTCAGCACCAATACAGCATACAAAGCTGTGCTAAATAAGCGATAACTAATACGTAATGGAGGGAGTATATGATAATGAGATACGCAAAGGAGGGTGTGAAATACCTTCACTTCCGGTGGGAAACTTTAGAGGAAACTACTATAAAAAATTGTTATAAGAATGAACTTCGGTTAACCAAATATTCTAGAATGGACACAAATACTGACAACAAAATCCTCATGTTTGAAGGTCGTAAGCCATAATGGGTAGCCAATGCAAAATGTTATACTAATGTTTAGTGCAGAAAACTTTATCTACAAAAGACTTCCTTCCTATGAATTTCTAATCACCAGTTGGCTCTTGTGATTTTCGAGTATACCATTTGTTTCCTCCTATTAGCTAGCACAGTCCAACAAATTTTCTCGGAACTCGGTTTTGTTGAGGAAAAAATCATAGTAAACATCACATCATGCGGCATATATATCTTGTGCATTGCCACATATACATCACAATGATAGATAAACAACTCTAGTTTTACATTGCTGACACTAATAAAAAATATAGAGATTTCATAAATGAAGCAGTTCTAAAAATATATCTATCACATACTAGTACGTAGCTCTGAGTTGTGTGTATGAGGAAATTCTATGGTTAATCTTGTAGATATTGCGTGCATGCACTTGTCAAAAGAGGCAAGTCTTGTACCTAGCTCTCCTTGGTACATGAGGATGATGCATGCACATGTGCAGGTCTGAAAAATCGTAGCTAGTATGCTCGAGCGGCAACAGGCAAGTAATATTTTGATTCTTACCTAGCTCCTTGCCATAGAGATACAAGGACGATGCATGCACGTGTGACGCGAGGTAGCTGAGTGCTCCTTCGATCTGTGCATGAAACGCAAAGCCGTTGAAGTGCATGCATAAGAGGATCGGACGATCGGCCGAGGGTAGCTAGACAAACTGCACGGAGGCGGCGGTGGCGGCAAAACGGAGGCCGCAGAACTGCATATGCAAGGGTGGAGGCTCCTACGGTCGGATGAGGGTAGCGAGGCGATCAACTCTGTGACGGCGCCGGCGACGCCAGCATAGGCATATGCTAGGTCATCGGGGGTTTTCTCCTCGTCACTTGTTTTGTCTTGACCGTGGAAGCTATAATGTTTTGTGATGTACAATCTATATCTCTTTTTTTTAGATCTATAATCTACGGAGTATATATCTCTTCGTAGTTAGACAAATCAAAGGGTTATGGAATATATTTTTCACGTGAAGTGTTATGGAAAACTTCATCTACGTGGGCTGATTTTAAGGGTGGCATTGGTGGGTAATTTCTTTAACTTCAAAGTTAATCTAACGGTTGTGAATTTTAGATGTAAAAAATTGAAGGTTAGATGTTTCTAATTATTCTGGTAATTTCTAGCCTATTTCTATTTTTCTGGTTAACCCGTCAAATACTTTTTATATATAATAGATAGATTGCTCGACAGTATTTTGTTCACCCACCGTAATACTTATGCTATCTTGAGAGAAGACACTAGTGAAACCTATGGGCCCCGGGTCTATCTCTTATCATATAAGCTTTCAATCTACTTTTATTTGCATCTTTTACTTTTCCTATCTATATCATAAAAATACCAAAAATATATTTATCTTATCATATTACCTCTATCAGATCTCACTTTCTCAAGTGGCCTTGAAGGGATTGACAACCCCTTTATTGCGTTGGTTGCGAGTTTTTATTGACAACCCCTTTATTGCGTTGGTTGCGAGTTCTTATTTGTTTGTGTAGGTGCGTGGGACTTTTGAGGAGCCTCCTACTGGACTGATACCTTGATTCTCAAAGACTGAGGGAAATACTTACGCTACTATTGCTGCATCACCCTTTTCTCTTCAAGGAAAACCAACGCAAGCTGAAGATGTAGCACACCTCAAAAGTCAATTTCTCAGCCCTGGAGTCATATTCATCTCCAAAGACGACCTCCAGCTTGATCTTGCCAACTGGATACACCGACTGACCAGGCACCACGCCATGGAAAACAGTGTTGGACTGCTTAAGGTTTTTATCAGTTAACTCCATGCGACGGAAGATCTCATAATAGAGGATGTTGATGTTGCTGCCTCCATCCATGAGCACTTTAGTGAATTTATATCCACCAACCTGAGGGGCCACCACTAAGGCCAGGTGACTCGGATTGTCAACCCGGGGAGGGTGATCTTCCCTACTCCATAGAATAGGTTGCTCAGACCACCTCGAATAACAAGGAACTGCCAGCTCAACAGCGTTCACAGCCCTCTTATGAAGCTTCTAGTCTCGTTTGCACAAACTGATGGTAAACACATAATATTGTCCACTATTCAGATGCTTTGGATGGCTCTGGTATCCACCCTGCTGCTGTTGCTGCTGCTGACCATCCTGGCCAGATTGCTGGTTATAACCACCTTGATTACCTTGAGAATTTTGAAAATTGGAATTTGAACCGCCGCCCGGGCCATGAAAACCGCCGCCACCCGAGCCTCCGCCCTGCCCATTATTATCGTCGAACATGTTGGAATTCTTGAAAGCCTTCATGATCGTACAGTCCTTCCATAGATGAGTGGCTAGCTTCTGCCGAGTGCCATGCCTTGGACAGGGTTCATTCAGTAACTGCTCAAGCGTGGGGCCTGACCCGCCGGACCGAGGAGGTGGTCTCCCCTTACGTCGTTGATTGTTACCCTGTGCATTAGTGTTAGCCACAAACTCCAAGCTACCATCAGCCTTACGTTTATTATCTCCTTGATTTGCCAGGTTATGCTGAGGGCCCTTGCCGTTGCCATTCTTCTTTCCCTTCCCTGTCTTTTCATCATCAGATTCGGGATCCTTGGTACTATCAGAGTCGGTGTACTTGACCAGAGCCGCCATCAGCGTACCCATATCATTACAATCGCGCTTGAGCCGCCCTAGCTTCATCTCCAGAGGCAAAAAATGGCAACTTGTCTTCAACATTAAGACTGCAGAGCCGGCGTCCATCTTATCAGATGAATGTATTATGGCTTTGACCCGGCGCACCCAATGGGTTGTGGACTCACCTTCCTCCTGCTTGCAACTAGTCAAATCCACAATTGACATGGGTTGCTTGCATGTATCTTTGAAGTTCTAAATGAACCGGGCTTTTAACTCTGCCCATGACCCGATGGAATTAGGCGGTAGCCCCTTCAACCAAGTGCGGGCAGTCCCATCCAACATAATGGTGAAGTACTTGGCCATCGCAGCGTCACTGACCTTGAGTAACTCCATAGCCATCTCGTAGCTTTTAATCCATGCCCCAGGTTGTAAGTCGGCCGTGTCATTAGGCACCTTCCTAGGTCCTTTGAAATCCTTGGGCAAACGCTCGTTACACGGAGCCGACACCGGACAAGGGACACCTTCTGTCCTAGTGGCCACACCTGCCTCAATAGAAGTCGTCGGATAAACTGGATAAGGCTGGTAAGCTGTCGGCTCAGCCGCCTACTCAGCCGCCCGCTCAGCCTCTTGATGTATTCTGTCCTGATCCACCAAGTTAAAGGCTCCATTGCACGCTGGGTCATGTCGGCCTGGCTGGTTACAGCGCCGGGCGTTGCTTGACACGGCCGCCAAATCCATGTGCATGCTATAACTCGGGCCCAGGTTGGGCGGGGGTTGAATGAATCATATCTCGGCTATATGAGTACGCCTCCTGCTGCGCTAAGGCCGTCTGAAGAAGTTCTCTAACCCGGCGGGTTTCAACCACCGTCGGAGAGTCGCCCTCCATCGGGACAGCCGCCAGTGGTGCCGCCGCCGTGATCATGTTCTCCAATGGGTTAGAATAATGACCCGGTGGTGTCGGTACATACTAAGGTGGAGCACTATTCATACGGGGAGGCCCCATCACCTGTGGTTGAACCGGCGCCCCAACCCCGGGTGCCGCAACCCGGTTTGTCTACGGCGTGTTACTGGGCCCTGCACCGGGTGTATGGAAGACGTTTCGAGGATCATAAACTGGAGATAGCCGAGACCGAGTCTTCTGGTATCTTCTCCTCATGACCTCATTAGACGCGTTCTGATCCATCGTGAGTCGGAAGGTCTGCACTTGAATCCGCTGAGCCTGAGCGTCCAGAGCCGCCCGCACTACGGTCATCCTGACATCTTCCGCTGCCATATCTTCCTTAGCCTGCACTATATCTAGTTTCAACTGCGCCACTTCCGCATCATGTTGAGCTTGATCCGCCGGGTTGACCGCGGCGTTTAACAGAGCGGTCATCTTATCCATGAGATCCATCAGCACCTGAGCCAGTGAGCGCACAGGGCCTCCTGCCCTGGCTGCTGCGGACCTGGAGGTTATTGTTGCCGCCGTTGTGGAGTCTTGAATAGGTCACATGCCGGCCATGAAGATTCCGACCCTGCTCGGCGGCTCAAGGAGATCCGGAATACTGATGCCATCGGAACATCCCCCAAGCCCGTCGTCTTGTAGTTGATACAACGAATCTGTCTCGCATGTGGACGACTCACCATCAGAATAGATGGCCGTCTCACCACCAGATGCAGATCCTTTAGAGAGTCCTTCGTGGATGCATCCCACGAAGGCACGCTTCACAGCATGCAGAGCCCGGGCGGGTCTCGCACACTGAGCCATCTCGACAAGGTCGGTGCAGCTGTCTGGCTCAGGGCCTGGCTCGCCGATCTTGCCGATGAAGACGTGGATTCTGCCGAAGGGGACCCGGTACCCGTACTCAATTGAGCCGGCGTCGGGGCCCCAACTCGCGTCGTCGATGTAGAGCTTGCCGCGACAACCCTTGGTCATCCGGCCCATAGTGTATCCCTTGAGCCCTTCGAAGGTTCCCTTCAAGAACTCAAATCCACCGTGCGCTGGCCCCATGGTGGGCGCCAACTGTCGTGGAATTGTCACGTCAGATGTCCTAGTGAAAGGACTTAGTCGTGGAGCCATCGCAACTAGGAAGCTTAAAGGGGTTAATTGGGACAAAGGCCACGAGGTTTATACTGGTTCGGCCCCTTACAGTGAAGGTAAAAGCCTACGATCCAGATTTGAGTGGGATTGCTTATGACTCGATAACTAGGGAGCGGAATCGCTTGACCTAGCTCTCGATCTGATGTTACCTGCCTTGAACCACCACCGGGTCATTCCTTTATATACAGAGGTCGATGCCCAGCGGCTCACCGAGTCTCGGCCGGCTCATAAACAGTGTCTGGCTCGGTCTCTTATGCCACGCCCAATATGCGATACTATCCTAAAGAGACTCGAAGGTCCCACCAAGGATAGAACCGCATATTGAAACGCTTTTGCAAGGTGGATATCATTACATCAACATTACATAATAGATGGGGATACATACAAAAGGCATCCAATGCCACACGAATACAACATCACAATACATAAGAGCATCATCCGAACTACGGATGAAACACAAACAGAAACTCAAACGACATCCACCCTGCTAGCCCAGGCTGCCGACCTGGAACCTATCCCCTGATCGAAGAAGAAGCACAAGAAGAACTCCAAACAAGCAAACATCATGCTCGCGTCAAGATCATTGCATAAACCTGTACCTGCAACTGTTGTTGTAGTAATCTGTGAGCCACGAGGACTCAGCAATCCCATTACCATGGGTATCAATACTAGCAAAGCTTAAAGGGAAAGGAAGGGGTAAAGTGGTGAGGTTGCAGCAGCGGCTAAGCAAGTATGGTGGCTAACATACGCAAATAAGAGCGAGAAGAGAAGCAAAGGAACGGTCGTGAAGCTAGCAATGATCAAGAAGTGATCCTGAACTCCTACTTACGTCAAACATAACCCAAAACCGTGTTCACTTCCCGGACTCCACCGAAAAGAGACCATCACGGCTACACACACGGTTGATGCGTTTTAATTCGTATCTGGTGTCAAGTTATCTACAACCAGACATTAACAAATTCCCATCTGCCCATAACCGCGGGCATGGCTTTCAAAAGTTTATACCCTGCAGGGGTGTCCCAACTTAGCCCATGATAAGCTCTCGCGATCAACGAAGGATATACCTTCTCCCAGGAAGACTCGATCAGACTCGGAATCCCGGTTTACAAGACATTTCGACAATGGTAAAACAAGACCAACAAGACCGCCCGCTGTGCCGACAAATCCCGATAGGAGCTGCACATATCTCGTTCTCAGGGCACACCGGATGAGCAAGATGATGGGTTGGCATAGACCCTGGTTGCCCAGGGGGCGCCGGACATCGTTCGGTTTGGACCAACACTTAGACAAGCATTGGCCCGGGGGGGCTAAAATAAAGATGACCCTCGGGCTCCGGAAACCCAAGGGAAAAAGGGCTAGGTGAGGCAAATGGTAAAACCAAGGTTGGACCTTGCTGGAGGAGTTTTATTCAAAGCGAACTGTCAAGGGGGTCCCATAAATCACCCAACCGCGTAAGGAACGCAAAATCTGGGAACATAACACAGGTATGACGGAAACTAGGACGACAAGAGTGGAACAAACACCAGGCATAAGGCCGATTCTTCCACCCTTTACCAAGTATATAGATGCATTAATTAAATAAGAGATATTGTGATATCCCAACATAATCCTGTCCATCATGGAGCAATCTTCAACTTCACCTACAACTAACAACGCTATAAGAGGGGCTGAGCAAAAGTGGTAACATAGCCAAGCAACGGTTTTCTAGGAAGGGTGAAAAGGATAGAGGCTGACATGGCAATTTGGGAGGCTTGAAGAGCAAATGATAGGTAGCGCAGCATAGCGATAGAACGAAGCAACTAGCATAGCAATGATAGTAGTGAGATCCAGGGTAGCGGTCATCTTGCCTGAAATCCCGCTAGGAAGAACAACGAGTCCATGAAGAAGATGAAGCCACGAAGACGAACCAAGCGTAGACGAACGAATCCTCACGATCGCAAAGAAAACGGGAACTATTGAGAAGAAGCACACACCATGGTAAACACACCACACATAGACAAGACATGATGCACAACAATCATGATTCAAGACAAGACTACATGAAGCTACTCATGGCAAGAGATGATGTAAACAAAAGCAACACATCAAGGCAAGTTTAAATGAGGCCGGAAACAACATATAACAAATCCGGTAAGTCCTCATATGCAAATTTCGAAATTGGTCCAGATCTGAATAAACCTTATGTTCAAGTTGTTAAACAGCAAGTTAAGATGCAACAAGATGATCTACACGCGATTCTAGTCAAGTTACATATAAAGTTCATTAGATTTGGAGCTACGGCATAGAAGATATGAGCAAAACAAGTTAAACATGGCATTGATGCAAAATGCATACAAACATCAAGCAAACACCTCAAAACATGGATGCAACATGATAATATGAATCTACATGCAAAATCAAGCAAGTTTCATATAGAGCACACTCAAAACGGAGCAACGGTACAACACGCACACTATACAAGTTATAGCAACAATCTGTCCAAAACAACAACTAGGCATATTGCAAGCATCAAAACAACATGCTACAGCACCTCAACATGAAAACAAAAGGCATGGACATAATGTACAGGTATAGCATGACAAAACATGAACACTGATCTAACTCCAGAAATCACTAGAACATGCTCAAAAACACATGGCAAGATTGCATATAGTAACAGTTTCAGACTTAGCAGAAAATAACATCAGGTTGCAATGTTTAGAGCTATTAAACAACATTCTACAGGAATTTATCATGGCAAAATAAAGCATGGCATGATACTACTAAATGCATAGAACAAAAGTCTCTTACTGACCATGAGCCAAAATGGATCAGAAGATATGATGGCACCCATGTAAACATGGCAAATGATATGACAGATTCAAACATGGCAGGAACAACGATAAGTGAGCATGTTGATGAGCTTGTACCACTCACCACAGAGCATTACATGGCATGACAAGGAAACCAACAGTAAGGAGACATGTTTATGAAGCTAAGCATGGCAAGAGCAAGTTCATAGGGTGCATGGATCACTAGCAAATCACATGTCAAAACTGGTCTTAATGTTAACAGGCTGACAGCAATATTATTTAGCAACTTTGGAGCATGATAACAACAATCTACAACAGTCTATAAATGAAACCAGGGGCATGGATGAATAGAGCATGACATGTGTAACAAAACATCCTTAGTGATCATCTCCAGATTATGCATAGAATGACTAGTAGCAGCAGGTTTAAATAGCATCACGAAATAACAGATTCAGCCTAGCAAAACAGCAACAGCAAGTACCCTACTTAACAAGCTTGATGCACTCAGTAAAATACTCACAAAAATACATGGATTGCACCTCTGTAAAGATGGCATGATGTAGTTCAAAACACATGTAGAGCTCATGCTCATAGGATGCACACATCAGATGCAACGAAAAGGACAAATCACCAAGTTATAACAGTTTCAGCAGATTAATATCATATAGCACTCTTGCAACGATGATTCGGGCATCAAGATGACCTCAAACAAGCATGGCGCAATGAAACAAAATAAATAGCATCTCATGATGAACATTTTGATATATCATGCACGCAAAACCGAGCAGTATGCAGCAAGTTATGGCATGTCAAAGATGGCACCAGAATATGCAAAACTGAGGGACTTAGTCAAATTTCGGAGTCAACCTTCGTGGATCCAGATCCGCATGGACTTCGAGGTGAGGCGGGCCTCGCAGGAGACGGGCGGCGCAGCGGGCGGAGTGGGCGGAGGGGGCGTCGGCTGGACGGGGCCAGCCGGATCTGGCCGGGCCTCGTCGGATTTGGCGCCGGCGGGGCGGCAACGGGGCCGGGCGGTTACCGGCGGCGGAGGAAGCTCGCCGGCTCGGGGCGCGGGGCGCGCCGGCGAGAAGGCGACGGGCGGCGGAGAAGCTCGCCGGCTCGGGGGCGCGC
>NC_041391.1:97238707-97245565 GCF_002162155.2 Triticum dicoccoides | reverse complement strand
GAGATGCCGCGGCGGCGATGGGCGGAGCACGGACGGTGGTGAGGCGGCGCTCGCGGGATGGGACGCGGCCCAGATCGGGCCCAGGGCGGGCCAGCCTCAGGCCCCGACGGGCCTGGCGGCGGGCGCGGCTACTGGGACAGGTGGCGCGAAGGGGGTGGCTGCGGCGGCTGGTGCGGACGTGTCCGGTGCGCGCGGACGTGTCCGGCTGTGGGAGGAAGGGGAAAGGCTAGGGTTAGGGGTGGATTTATCCGTGAATTTGGACGGGGAGGTCATATTTATAGTTTCTGGGAGCTAGGAGAGTCCAAATGAGGCACGGTTTTCGCCCACACGATCGTGATCGAACGACCGAGAGCATGGAGGGGAGTTTGCTGGGTTAGTGGGCTGATTTGGAGGGTTGCTGGGCTGTAAGAGAAAAGGGGGTTTCGGGCTGCGCGGTTAACCGTAGGAGTATCAAACGACCTCCAAATGGCATAAAACTTGACAGGCGGTCTACTAGTGCTATACCAAGGCCGCTTGGCAAACCTCGGGCCATCCCGAGAAAGTTTAACACCCGCACACGAAAAGAGGCAAAAGGAGGCACCGGAGAACATAGGAGTGCCGGATTGCAAAACGGACAACGGGGAAAAAGCTCGGATGCATGAAACGAACACGTATGCAATGCAATGCACATGATGACATGACAAAATGCAACACGAAAGCAAATGACATGGCAAGGACGGCGAATAACTGGCAAACACCTGGCGCATCAAATCTAGGGCGTTACAACACTCCTCCACTAACAAGAGATCTCGTCCCGAGATCTTAGGACCGAGACGGAAGGGAAAAAGGGGTGAGGTGAAATAAGAACTCAAGAGAAGAAGCAAAGAATCGAGAGCACTCGAGAAGAAGAGAGGAACGACGAGAAAGACGAGGATCAAAGCTCACAGAATCAGATAGATTATGAAACCACTCTGGTTAGAACGAGATAAGAAACGAATAAGACTGAATGGATTTAGGCAGCTCTCCGGCTGAAACATGGAGGAATAGAACACGAGCTTGAGAGGATGGAATGATACTTGATGAAGACATGACACAAAACCTCCGGAAAGAATTGAAAGAGTTGAATGAAAAGAACGGAGAAGAAAATGACAAATTGTGCCACAAATGAAATTGAAAGCATCTTTAGAAGGAAGATTTAAACGGAGTTGTTGAGAAAATCAACAACGAAAAGAATAAGCTTGTCGTGGTCTTATAGGTAACATCTCAAGATCATAAGGTGATAACCGGCCACAACCGGAAATGATTAAATAGCTGAGGAGAACGAAGAAATGCAAAACTCCATTTCAAAATGATACGAAGAATTAATTGCACCTCGAGAAGCAAGAAGAAAGATACTTGAGCTCCTTCGATTAGAATCTTGATGAACTCTTTGGAGAATGAATTAAGTCATGAAGAACCACCATGACAAACTCCGGTGACAAAAGATGATGAGATAGAATGAAGGATGAAAGAATAAGATGAGCCTTGTGGTGATTTAGATGGAGGTCCCGACGAGATGGCCAAGGAAATTGAACTCCGGAAAAGAAAAGATGAAAACACTTGGAACTAGAATTTATTCCTTTGCGAACAAACTCCAAAGGAAGGGATTACTCACTTGGAAGAAATAAGAATAAGATTTATTGTATGCTTAACCTTCATCAAATTAAATTGATGACAAGATGGATTTTGCATATTACTTATTCTTCTTGAAAAGGATTGAGAAGTGACATATTGCAAACTTGAGAAGGTCTTCATGAACCACCGGTAGGATTGAAAGCACGAATGAATTAATATGATAATCAAGGAAAAAGAATCTTTGACGAACCACTGTAAGAATTCGAAAATTGAATGACGAAAGAGAATGAATCATCGGGAAGAATTAGAAGAACAAATATGATTGAGGGGATTTAGATATAAGAGAACGGGAAGAACTCGATATGATTAAAGAGCACTTGAATGAAGCACCGGGATAGTTAGAGAACGATAGCTGGAATGATGGCCTCCGGTGAAAAGAAATGGAAAAACAACTCCTGACATACTCCAGATGGTTAAGAAAAGAATATCTGACAAATGGAATAATTCGAGAGGATAGCATGAAGCTAGAACCACGAATCTTTGAGAGAACGGGCAAGATTTAGAGGAAAAACTCTTCTTCGATCTTCAAATGACGACGAGAAACTCCACCAAAATTACTGAGATACTCCGGGATAATGAAAAAAAGGAAGGGTTGAACCAAAAGATGAAAAGAATTTGAAAGCGATCTTGGAGATGGCATCTGACTGATGAAATTCATTCTTACGTCACACTTGAAAAGAATTTGAGAATAACTTCGGGGAAATTAGAAGAGTCAGGTAAGATCCTGGGAAGAGACCTATGGGTCAGGGGCCACTGAAGAGAAAACACCATTGGAAAAGGGATGTTGAACAGATAGCTGATGCACCGGAACAATTGAAATATTCGAATGAGGTGACAACCTCGAATTAATTGGAACACAGACGAATCTCCTGAGATGTCTTCCGAACTCCAGAATGATTGAATGGCGAGAGGCAAAAAAGCAAGGAGAATACTTGAGCCGAGAGAAAGAATATAATCACTACCGAAAAAATGGAATTGAATCCACCGGAGAAGATAAAGAGATGAAGAATGTCTACCGAGACGAGAATTCACCAGTTGAAATGATTGAGGGAAGATTGAAGAGGCTCCACACGAATGAAATAGCTTCTCGAATAAAGGCTTAGACTCTGGGAAGAAAAAAAAGGGTGGGAGGGCGGGAAAAACAAAGGAAACTTGGAAGGGGGAACCGACGAATATCTTGAAGACAAAACACCGGTTGAAATAATTGAGGAAAGAAAGCAAAGACTTCACATGAGTAGGATGGATACTCGATTACGGACTCCGACTTTGAGAAGAAAAGGGGTGGGCGGGTGGGAAAAGAAGACAATTGCGGGCAGAGAAACAACTTCGTAGAGAGCGGACTGTGGATTGAACTTGGCAAAGATGAAGAGGCTCGAGTTAATCTTGACGAGAATAAGCACCGGATGAAAAGAGCTGAGAGCCAACGACCTAAAAACCAACTGCGTGATCCTAAAGAAAAAATTTGAAGGGGAAGAGGAGTCATTCAAAACACCTACATCAAGATTCCTCACCAGAGCGACGAAGGGGCTGAGGAGTAAAAAGAATTCCTACTCTCCGATATAACTAGACTCCGAAAACAGTTTTCTTCTAGACTCAACAACGGCCAAACTACACGATCAAACAAGGGGGCTCCTAAGGTCGGTCGAGGCTCTGATACCAACTTGTCACGCCCAATATGCGATACTATCCTAAAGAGACTCAAAGGTCCCACCAAGGATAGAACCGCATATTGAAACGCTTTTGCAAGGTGGATATCATTACATCAACATTACATAATAGATGGGGATACATACAAAAGGCATCCAAGGCCACACGAATACAACATCACAATACATAAGAGCATCATCCGAACTACGGATGAAACACAAAGAGAAACTCAAACGACATCCACCCTACTAGCCCAGGCTGCCGACCTGGAACCTATCCCCTGATCAAAGAAGAAGCAGAAGAAGAACTCCAAACAAGCAAACATCGCGCTCGCGTCAAGATCATCGCATAAACCTGTACCTGCAACTATTGTTGTAGTAATCTGTGAGCCACGAGGACTCAGCAATCCCATTACCATGGGTATCAAGACTAGCAAAGCTTAAAGGGAAAGGAAGGGGTAAAGTGGTGAGGTTGCAGCAGCGGCTAAGCAAGTATGGTGGCTAACATACGCAAATAAGAGCGAGAAGAGAAGCAAAGGAACGGTCGTGAAGCTAGCAATGATCAAGAAGTGATCCTGAACTCCTACTTACGTCAAACATAACCCAAAACCATGTTCACTTCCCGGACTCCGCCGAAAAGAGACCATCACGGCTACACACACGGTTGATGCATTTTAATTCGTATCTGGTGTCAAGTTATCTACAACCGGACATTAACAAATTCCCATCTGCCCATAACCGTGGGCACGGATTTCGAAAGCTTACCCTGCAGGGGTGTCCCAACTTAGCCCATGATAAGCTCTCGCGATCAACGAAGGATATACCTTCTCCCAGGAGACCCGATCAGACTCGGAATCCCGGTTTACAAGACATTTCGACAATGGTAAAACAAGACCAGCAAGACAGCCCGCTGTGCCGACAAGTCCCTATAGGAGCTGCACATATCTCGTTCTCAGGGCACACCGGATGAACAAGACGACGGGTTGGCATAGACCCTGGTTGCCCAGGGGGTGCCGGACATCGCTCGGTTTGGACCAACACTTAGACAAGCATTGGCCCGGGGGGGCTAAAATAAAGATGACCCTCGGGCTCCGGAAACCCAAGGGAAAAAGGGCTAGGTGAGGCAAATGGTAAAAACCAAGGTTGGGCCTTGCTGCAGGAGTTTTATTCAAAGCAAACTGTCAAGGGGGTCCCATAAATCACCCAACCGCGTAAGGAACGCAAAATCTGGGAACATAACACCGGTATGACAGAAACTAGGGCGGAAAGAGTGGAACAAAACACCAGGCATAAGGCCGAGTCTTCCACCCTTTACCAAGTATATAGATGCATTAATTAAATAAGAGATATTGTGATATCCCAACATAATCCTATCCGTCATGGAGAAATCTTCAACTTCACCTGCAACTAACAATGCTATAAGAGGGGCTTAGCAAAAGCGGTAACATAGCCAAGCAACGGTTTGCTAGGAAGGGTGAAAAGGTTAGAGGCTGACATGGCAATTTGGGAGGCTTGAAGAGCAAATGATAGGTAGCGCAGCATAGCGATAGAATGAAGCAACTAGCATAGCAATGATAGTAGTGAGATCCAGGGTAGCGGTCATCTTGCCTGAAATCCCGCTAGGAAGAAGAACGAGTCCATGAAGAAGATGAAGTCACGAAGACGAACCAAGCGTAGACGAACGAATCCTCACGATCGCAAAGAAAACGGGAACTATCGAGAAGAAGCACACAACATGGTAAACACACCACACATAGACAAGACATGATGCACAACAAGCATGATGCAAGACAAGACTACATGAAGCTACTCATGGCAAGAGATGATGTAAACAAGAGCAACACATCAAGGCAAGTTTAAATGAGGCCAGAAACAACATATAACAAATCCGGTAAGTCCTCATATGCAAATTTCAAAATTGGTCCAGATCTGAATAAACCTTATGTTCAAGTTGTTAAACAGCAAGTTAAGATGCAACAAGATGATCTACACGAGATTCTAGTCAAGTTACATATAAAGTTCATTAGATTTGGAGCTACGGCCTAGAAGATATGAGCAAAACAAGTTAAACATGGCATTGATGCAAAATACATACAAACATCAAGCAAACACCTCAAAACATGGATGCAACATGATAATATGAAGCTACATGCAAAATCAAGCAAGTTTCATATAGAGCACACTAAAAACGGAGCAACGGTACAACACACACACACACTATACAAGTTATAGCAACAATCTATCCAAAACAGCAACTAGGCATATTGCAAGCATCAAAAAAACATGCTACAGCACCTCAACATGAAAACAAAAGGCATGGACATGATGTACAGGTAAAGCATGACAAAACATGAACACTGAGCTATCTCCATAAATCACTAGAACATGCTCAAAAACACATGGCAAGATTGCATATAGTAACAGTTTCAGACTTAGCAGAAAATAACATCAGGTTGCATTGTTTAGAGCTACCAAACAACATTCTACAGGAACTTATCATGGCAAAATAAGGCATGGCATGATACTACTAAATGCATAGAACAAAAGTCTCTTACTGACCATGAGCCAAAAAGGATCAGAAGATATGATGGCACCCATGTAAACATGGCAAATGATATGACAGATTCAAACATGGCAGGAACAACGATAAGTGGGCATGTTGGTGAGCTTGTACCACTCACCACAGAGCATTACATGGCATGACAAGGCAACCCACAGTAAGAAGACATGTTTATGAAGCTAAGAATGGCAAGACCAAGTTCATAGGGTGCATGGATCACTAGCAAATCACATGGCAAAACTGATCTTAATGTTAACAGGCTGACAGCAATATTATTTAGCAAATTTGGAGCAAGATAACAACAATCTACAGCAGGCTATAAATGCAACCAGGGGCATGGATGGATAGAGCATGATATGTGTAACAAAACATCCTTAGTGATCATCTCCAGATTATGCATAGAATGACTAGTAGCAGCAGGTTTACATAGCATCACGAAATAACAGATTCAGCCTAGCAAAACAGCAACAACAAGTACCCTACTTAACAAGCTTGATGCTCATAGGATGCACACATCAAATGCAACGAAAAGGACAAATCACCAAGTTATAACAATTTCAGCAGATCAACATCATATAGCACTCTTGCAATGATGATTCGTGCATCAAGATGACCTCAAACAAGCATGGCACAATGAAACAAAATAAATAGCATCTCATGATGAACATTTTGATATATCGTGCACGCAAAACGGAGCAGTATGCAGCAAGTTATGACATGTCAAAGATGGCACCAAAATATGCAAAACTGAGGGACTTGGTCAAATTTCGGAGTCAACCTTCATGGATCCAGATCCGCACGGACTTCGAGGCGAGGTGGGCCTCGCTGGAGACGGGTGGCGCGGCGGGCGGAGTGGGCGGAGGGGGCGCCGGCGGGGCGGGGCCGGCTGGATCTGGCCGGGCCTCGTCGGATCTGGCGCCGGCGGGGCGGCAACGGGGCCGGGCGATTAACGGCGGCGGAGGGAGCCTGCCGACTCGGGGCGTGGGGCGCGCCGGCGAG
>NC_041391.1:97230446-97238427 GCF_002162155.2 Triticum dicoccoides | reverse complement strand
CGGCGCTCGCGGGATGGGACGCGGCCCAGATCAGGCACGGGGCGGGCTGGCCTCGGGCCCCGACGGGCCTGGCGGCGGGGCGCGGCGACTGGGACAGGTGGTGCGAAGGGAGTGGCTACGGCGGCCGGTGCGGGCGGACGCGTCCGGCTGCGGGAGGAAGGGGAAAGGCTAGGGTTAGGGGTGGATTTATCCGCGAATTTGGACGGGGAGGGCATATTTGTAGTTTCTGGGAGCTAGGAGAGTCCAAATGAGGCACGGTTTAAACCCACAGGATCGTTATCGAATGACCGAGAGCATGGAGGGGAGTTTGCTGGGTTAGTGGGCTGATTTGGAGGGTTGCTGGGCTGCAAGAGAAAAGGGGGTTTCGGGCTGCGCGGTTAACCGTAGGAGTATCAAACGACCTTCAAATGGCACGAAACTTGACAGGCGGTCTACCGGTGCTATACCAAGGCTTCTTGGTAAACCTCGGGCCATCCCGAGAAAGTTTAACACCCGCACACAAAAAGAGGCAAAAGGAGGCGCCGGAGAACGTAGGAGTGCCGGATTGCAAAACGGACAACGGGGAAAAAGCTCGGATGCATGAAACGAACACGTATGCAATGCAATCCACATGATGACATGACAAAATGCAACACGCAAGCAAATGACATGGCAATGACGGCGAATAACTGGCAGACACCTGGCGCATCGAATCCGGGGTGTTACATCTTAACTATTCTTGCCTTACAATACAAGTCACGCACATATGGCGGTTTATCACTACGGGCCTTAAGTCACCTCTAGGCTTTGGGCTCTTAACTGAACTGCCATCTTCAACCTTGGTCTTGGGCTTCAAAAATACTTGTAGGTATAACCCGGCCCCTCCTGGGCGGGTCATACCAATAGTTATATCCCCAACAGAGTGGCAGGCTAAAAAACGGTTCGAATAATGACCGGGCAGTGGCGTGATGTCACGCTACAAAAACTTGTTAGCGGATTGGACTCGTGAAATATTATACTCTCGACGGTTGTGTGTGGTACTTGTTTTGCAGATCCGGACATGTTTTCTATGTTCAGAAGGCTATACTGGAATATTCGGAGAAGGAACCCGCCTTGCAATGCCGAAGACAATCTGCGTGCCGAACTCATCGTCATTGAAGCCTGGTTCAGGGGCTACTAAGGGAGTCCTGGATTAAGGGGTCCTCGGACAGACGGACTATATACTTTGGTCGGACTGTTAGGCTATGAAGATACAAGACGAAGACTTCTTCCCGTGTCCGGATGGGACTCTTCTTGGCGTAGAAGGCAAGCTTGGCGATTCGTATATGTAGATTCCTTTCTCTATAACCGACTTTGTACAACCCTAGCCCCCCCTGGTGTCTATATAAACCGGAGGGTTTAGGCTTCTAGGGTTTAGCCACAACAATCATAATCTTATAGGCTAGGCTTCTAGGGTTTAGCCATTATGATCTCGTGGTAGATCGACTCTTTTAATACTCATATTCATCAAGATCAATCAAGCAGGAAGTAGGGTATTACCTCCATCGAGAGGGCCCGAACCTGGGTAAACATTGTGTCCCCCGCCTCCTGTTACCATTAGCCCTAGACGCACAGTTCTGGACCCCCTACCCGAGATACGCCGGTTTTGACACCGACACCCCCGCTGACAAGTCGGACCCACCATCTATATCTTCGCACGCAAGGAAGTGCCTCCTTATTACGCACAAAAAAATGAATACCCCCCTGCTAGCTGGGATTCACCATAGTGGGTGGCTGAATTATGGGCCTACTAAGTTGACGGGGACGGAGGGCTTTGTCAACTTAGTCAATATATGAACGATTCTAGCTCCAGTGACCGCACGATGTCCAGCCAACGGCCATAGTGCTTCTTCAACCTCTGGTCTTCTTGCTCCAGCCGCCCAAAGCAGCGTCGGTCATGCCGCCTGCTCCGGCCTCCCGTGGCCGGCTGTGCTGTCGTAGAGGCCTCACTGCCCCCATACTACTCCCACCGCTGGCCAGGCCATCCCTCCACTCACCCACACCCCCTGTTATTCTGCGGCAACGGCAGCCTCACACCGCAGCCAACCAGTGAACCCTTGTACTCCTCTCCGCGTGGGCATCCACTGCCGCGTCTTCCCCGGCTCCGCGTCGTCCCCTTCCTAGGCCTCGCCGCCGTCCACCGCCATGGTGCTCTCGGCGCAGCATCGTCAATGTGGTCACGACCGACTTCCATCGGAAGAGTACTGTACATGGAGAGGCTAACAGCTGGGTCCACGGCAGCCGCAAGGAAGTGCCTCCTTATTACTCGGAAAATAATTATTCCTCCACTTGACAGAAGGGACCCACCGGACGGGCCACCGTATTTAGCGAAAAAAACGTTTCCCCTCTGACTGCTGGGACCCACCGGACGGGCCACCATATTTCGCGAAAAAAACGTTCCCCCCGCTATCAGCTCAGATCCACCGGAAGTGCCTCCTTAGTACGCACAAAAAAATGAATATCCCCTGCTAGCTGGGACCCACCTTGGTGGGAGGCTTACTTGTGGGCCTACTAAGTTGACGGGGATGGAGGGCTTTGTCAACTTAGTCAATATGAACGATTCTAGCTCCAGTGACTATACGATGTCCATCCAACGGCTGTAGTGCTTCTTCAACCTCTGGTATTCTTGCTCCAGCCGCCCAAAGCAGCGCCGGTCGTGCCGCATGCTCCTGCCTCCCGTGGCCGGCTGTACTACCGCGGAGGCCTCACCGCGCCCTATAATTCCCACCGCTGGCCAGGCTCTGCGGTGACGACAACCTCACACCGCAGCCCAACCAGTGAACCCTCTTACTCCTCTCCACGGGGGCTTCCACTGTCGCGTCTTCCCCGGCTCCATGTCGTCCCCTTCCTAGGCCTCGCCGTCGTCCACCGCCCTGGTGCTCTCCGCGCGGCGTGGTTAACATGGTCAAGGAACGACTTCCATCGCAAGAGTACTATACGTGGAGAGGCTGGCAGCTGGGTCCATGGCGGCCGCAAGGAAGTGCCTCCTTATTACGCGCAAAATAATTATTCCTCCACCTGACAGCAGGGACCCACCGGACAGGCCATTGTATTTCGTGAAAAACAGTTTCCCCCTGATTGTTGGGACCCACCAGCTACATCTTCGCACGCAAGGAAGTGCGTCCAGGCAAAAAAAAGCGATTTGCCCCCCTGCCTGCTGGGACCCACCATCTACATCTTCGCACGCAAGGAAGTGCCTGACAGTCGGGACCCACCTGGTCGAAGCGTACGTAGCGTTGTCATTCTGGTAGTGAACGTGTACGTACATACTGGTCGATGTAGAGGTGCACACGTGTCGTAGTAGAGGCACGCATGTAGCATGTACACGTACGTACAGCGGCCAGTGTGCAGGAAAGAAAATACGGACACGTACGTACATACGGGCAGGGTCTCGAACGCCTACTCGCGCATACGTATGGCCAGGGCTCGTGTACATGGATGGGTCGGAACAAAGAAACATCGTCGTCATCGTGTTCATGGGAAGCCAACCGGCTGGGTCAGAACGGAATGCGTCGTCGTGTTCATCGGGAGGGCTTGAACGGAACAGCCGATGGAAACGAGGCCTGGTGTACCGCGGAATGGAGGAAAGGCCTTGTGTTCAACCGGCCACGTTCGAAATGGAATCATGTTCATTGGGAGGGGTCTGGCGTACCGCAAAATGGAGGAAACGGACTTGTGTTGGACCTCCTACGGTCGAAACGGGGTCCTGTTGATCGGGAGGGGTGTGGCGTACCGCAAAACGGAGGAAAAGGACTTGTGTTGGAGCGCTACGGTCGAAACAGGGGTCTTGTTCATCGAGAGGGGTGTAGCGTACCGCAAAACGGGACTCCACGGGATACTGTTCATCTCCACCGTCGGCCTCCTCCAGCTTCCACGGGCTACTGTTCATCAACCGTTGACCTCCTCCAGCCTCCACCTGCGACTGTTCATCCTCGGGCTCCTGTTCATCCAGCCTCCACCGCGCGCTACTCCACCGGCTACTGTTCAACCAGCCCTCTCCACGGGCTCCTGTGCAACCACCCCTCCACGGGCTACTATTCATCCAGCCCTCCAGCGTCTACTATTCATCCAGCCCTCCACTGTGTCGTCCTGTTCATCCAGCCCTCCATGGGGTCATGTTCATCCAGCCCCAACCGGCTCGATCGATCGGGGTCCTGTTCATCCAGAGGCAACACCACAGGGTCCTGTTCATCCACCCCCACTGGGAACTGTTCATACAAACCCCCCAGCAACGCTCACTGTTCATCTAGAGGCAGCATCGATCGGCTTCAGTTAGTAGCAGTAGCGAAGGAATCGCTCGATCGGGTTCAGTTAACATCCATCGATCCATCGCTCGGGTTCAGTATCGCGTAGCCTGCAGTGCAATCGCTCGTGTTCAGTAGGCGAACGCCTCGCTCGGGTTCAGTTAGAACCCAACGCCTCATACCTACGCGCGTGCGTGTACGAGAGAAACGTGCAAATCTCCGTGCATCGCTCGGCCCCGACCACCCACCGTAACCGGGAACACCTTGATATTTTCCTCGCCCTCGCTTCTACCACGGGTTTTTCCGTCATGGACAGCCCAAAGGATGTCATGCAGCTGCGTCTCTGACCCGCCCAGGACGAAAAGCCCATTTTCCGTCATGATTTTTTGTCATAGAAGTAGGAGCCCACCACATCTATGATGATATCGGGTTTTGTCACAATTATCATCCTAGCAGTGTCATAAGTATGACAAAAAAAATCGTTCGACCCAAAATGTCACGGATGTGTCTTTTTTTGTAGTGTTAGTGCACAAGAAGTTGAAGAAAGGAACATGGCATGGGTTCCCAAAGGAAGTACTCAAAATAATAATTATGTGCAAGCTTCCATTACAAGAAGTGTTGCGAAGGTGAAGAAGGAAAAGAGTGAAAACTATGAAGGACCAAGCCAAAGGTTTCAACATCTTCAGTCTACACATTATCCATATTCTTCAACTATGCCATTAACGCTTATGCCATGGAATTCGTCATCAGGTATGATTGGTAACCCTCAATGGGCTTATTTTAATCCATGGATGCAATATAATTTCTTACATCATGAAAGGGTATTGCCAAATCACTATACATTGATTAGCTACAAGTTTGTTGCTAATCCAAAGGGCCAAAATACTTGACTTGTCATTTCATTTGTTTATTTCGGCTATATGTGCTTTAAATGAAGTTTACATGCTAATGGCCGGTATTTATCTATCGTCCTAAGATTATGTCAATGCATGTCGGTGTACCACTCTAACATCGTCCTTAATTTGATGGGAGAGCGAGATAAGGTACGTGCTCATGGAAATTTATATGTATGCCTATATTATGATTGAATGGAGGTCAGGCATCATGACCGATGTCATTGAATATATGCTGCATAGGCCAATTCATAATTCCAGAATTGGCTAGTGGGCTTGTACTTTGTTTGGATATGATTTGGCTTATGCATCTTTGAGAACTATAAGAGGCCAAATCATAGCTGGTTTTATTACTGAACATCGGATTAATGACATGCTTAATGTTGATATTAGCATTGTCTTTCTAATACTATGGAGAATACATATTGATGGTTAAGTTTGTAGCAATGGCCAAGGTGTTGGTGTTGTTTATATATCTCCTCATGGTGCTGTTTTTTGAAGTCGCGTGTCGTTTAGAGTATTTCTGCACAAATAATCAGGCCGAATATGAAGTATTGTTATTCGGTTTAGAGATGTTGTTTGCCATAGGTGCTACAGATATTGAGGCTTTTGGTGATTCGTTATGAGTAGTGAAACTAATATTCAAAGTCTTTCAATGTTTTGACGAATCACTTCATGTTTATCTTGATAAATGTCTAGATATAATTTCTACTTTGGATTATTTTAGCATTGCTCATATATCTAGACATGATAATTGGAGAGAGTTGGCTTAGTAAGCATCCGGCTACCACGTCGGTCATGGTGTATTGCACATCTATCAATAGCAGATGCTTATTCTTGCCAACATAGGTAAGGCCGAATTGGAGCTCACCACCTCGGCCACTAATGAAACTTTTATGCAGGTGAAGTAAGGATTGGAGGAGTTCATTCTTGATTATCTTCAAAATCCTAGCGAAAGGGTGAACAGTATGGTTTGGAGGATGGTTTTGATCTATGGAACCTTATCACCGGATTGTTATGGAAGTTGAGAAGTTTTCACCCAAGTTTGCATCAAAAGGTTCAAACAATCAATGGTCGATATATACTTATCGTACTAAGAATAGGAAAAATGGACGATGGAGTGTTGGCATCGTCCTTAGAACAAGCTACGTGCAAGTTATTTTTCGGCACACAAGCGTTGCCGAAAAAAAGGGAGGCATGTGTTGACACCATATTTTGGCATGGTCAAGAACTCAATTAAGATGGCCTCAGATGAAAAAGTGTACAAAGCGAGAAAGTTTTGTATCGTCAAAATGAGAAACTTTGGTATTTGGGCCATAGCCATCCGATCTCATCTCTAAGGCCGAAGTTAAAGTACTGAGATTTTGCATTCAGAACACTATTCAGCTGATTATGCCCTCAAGACCGCCTCGTATGGAAAAATGATCTACGCAAATTGTCTTCGTCTCGTCGAGACGATCGATTTTGGTATAAAGATTATTCCAATCCGAGGTCGTCTGGAAAAGTTAGAGCCCGCACAGCGCGACCCTCCAGTGGGCAAAATATGATGCCCGGAAACACACGTGTGGGTATGTCTGATGAGCTGCGTGAATATTTAGCTGTTTTGCGCAAGCGATTTGACCCTGAAGATAGCCTCAAATTGAAAAATGCTCAACATGAAAGTTCTTCGTCTCGTCGAAACGAGTAAATATGCTTTTGGGAGCATTTAATCGGAGGTTGTTTACCACCACAAAAAAGACCCGCAAGGTGCAGCAAGTTTTAGACCGAACAGTTTTGGAAAGTTCAGATAAAACCAATCCGAATTTGACTAGTGTTTTGGACGTGAATACAAACCTTTTCCTTACACGGGAAGTCCAGACGCCTCTTATATACCTAAGGGGTGACGGCCGATTGAACAACACACAATCGAATAAACACATCTACTATTTTTTCGTGTTCATCTACTTTTTATCTATCCCTTGTATCTTTCTTTTCGTTCTTCACTAGTTCTTCATGCTGGAGGTCTGCGGATCCACGAGGCTCTAGGGGCGAGCAGCCCATAGCCGTCGCACTCCTTAACGGGGTCCCTCCCGGGCGTGCGGGGCTTCGGGTCTCAAAAGCATCTGCCGGCTGTCCTGCGTATCACGCTGCCGGTCAGATCTCCTTCAACGTGAGCCGCGGTGCATTACCCCCGGTGTCGAGGGTACACAGTGACATGTTCGTGTGTCAACACACATAAAAACTGTGTGTGATGGACAACCTTTGCCACCCAGTTTCTTCTACGCACCGTGTGTGATGCATTCAATAATGCAAACAATAAAATTGTTAATATTGTGTGTGACGGCAACGCTATCACAAACAATTTAACGGGGAAAATTGTATGTGATGTACCTGCGAATGGAAACGTTTTTCTTGGAGCGAGTGTGTGGGATGTATATACGAACGGAAATGTTTAGCGGGAACTGACTGTGTGGGATGTACTTATGACCGAAAACGATCTCGCCTGTATAATTGTATTTTTTAGCACTATTATATGTATAACCATATTTGCTCGCTCGTCGGTCGCACACGACCTCATTTTGCCGAGCGTGTGTGCCACGAGGGCATATCGTCGACGGTTTCTGGGTCGTGTGGGAAGGACCCCCCTATCGCCCACACTCACTTGGCGATGGTTCCAAATGCCGTCAAGAAAAGGGGTTAAAAACTGTTTGTATAGCACCGATGCGTACTCGTGTTTCTTTTCCTTTTCTAGGTTTTTGTTGCGAAGGCTCCAGGCCCCTGCGCGAATCTCTCCTACTGCGGCCATGGTTGTGGTGTGTCGACGCACTCCGATTGCTCATCTTGCTC
>NC_041391.1:97229065-97230187 GCF_002162155.2 Triticum dicoccoides | reverse complement strand
GGGCAAGGTCTTGTGCCGAGCTGGGCCAGCAAAGCAGCTTGCATATGGCACAGTATTCACAGAAGGATTGGATATGGGCCACATCAATGTTGTTGCGTTCTATTCCGCGCTGCTTCGCCGTGGCCTTGGCCGCACAAGTTCTTTTGTCCATCAGCTTATAGCCACAGACTTGAAGACTCACTACAAGATGGTAATTTTCGCTTGATCTGGTTTTTTCTTTGTGTCTTTTATTTTATTTTTATAATTTCATACTAGTGTGAACTTCTAGTATTTTAGGAACGCACTTATTTTGTTTTATTGAAGAGTACTGCACTATGTATTTATATCTGTTATTATTATTTTTTTGCTTGTGTGCATGGAGTTTGTGTTTTAGTTTGCATGGTTACACTATGTGAACTGCTTAGATACTAGATGAGCACTACTAGCTTTCACAATTTTCCCGTTGTATGATGTGTACTACATGCAGCTATTCTCAAGAACTGCATGATAGTTAGAAGCATTGTGATGCTTGGATAATTAAGCTACAGTAAACCCTTGCTAATGGTGCCATGTCATCACATTGTTGTTGCTAATCCTCACTTGATCCAAATCACTGTTCATATTCAAACTCAAATTTAAAGTCGAAAATTCTAATTTGCCAAACATGAAAACTAAATGTTCGAAGTGTAGAAAATAATCCCTGGATATTTGTCATGTTGGAACCAACCTCTTTTGGGTTCCCAAAGTGCCCTTGGAAATTATTTAGTGGTCCAGCAGCTTTTAAAATTGGCATTTTCAATTTCTAAAAATGCTTGAACAATTCCTTTGACTCTGAAACTTTTTGTGCAACACCAACATATTGTGCATGATTTAATTGCTAAGTTTCATACATAACAAAATTCGTTTGGTGGGCCAACTAAATACAAGCACAGTAGAAATAAAAGACAGAAATAGCATAGAGAAGGAGCAAGAAACTATTGTGCACTTGGGCTCTAGGGCTACAGGGAGGCCCAGCCCAACTCCCCCATCTTATCTCCTTCCCCCTGTTCATCCATGGCGCCGTGGCCGTTGCCCGCACGTCCATGGCCGGATCGGCCACGTGCCGGCCATCCCGACCCTCCCGACACCTACTTGAGGCTGCAC
>NC_041391.1:97169872-97228805 GCF_002162155.2 Triticum dicoccoides | reverse complement strand
CAAACCCTAGACCCCGTGCTCTTTCCCCTCGCGCCGCTTTCGACCCCGCAATCCTTGCTCGAGGCCGAACCACACGACACCATGGATCCGTCGGTCCCGCGGCCACCATGCTCCCTGGTGCTTGGGAGGATGTCCATGAGCTTCACCGCCGCCGTCTCCTTCGCCTACGTTCACTGAATCGAGCAGGGAGGCCCTGTACGCTCGTCACCGCATCGTCTTCCTTACCTTCGGCCGCCGCACTGCATCACCGTCGTCCCGCACTCTGGCGCCTCCCCGACCCCCCTCACGAGCTCGCCGACCACCTTCGCGACCCCGCTGTGAGCACCACACCATTTCCACTTTTTTCCCATCTCGTTCTTTGCGCGTAGCCACTGTCCCCGTCATGGCCGAACTAGTCCCCACTCGAGCTCGTCGACGGTGAACAAATGTTCGAGCGAGTGTGTCGGTTTGCCTCTCCGAGTCATGTAGAGCCCCCCCTAGCCCACTCTTTCATCTCGAACGCGCTCGTAACGTTGACTCCGTCGAGCTCCTGTACGGGTCGCCGCCGTTCGCGCTCACTACTCGATGGCCGAGCCCGCGCCTGTGCTCCCGCTCCATCCCGCGACTCCCTCTAGCTCCGGCCGCGCCCCCAACTGCCCGCTAGCGCAAGGCTCCCCCACCGCGCTTCCACCGGAGCCCTCCCCCGCTCACCGACCTTGCCGCGCCGCCCGGCAGGCTCCCCCGTCGCCGGTGGCCTCGCCCCGCGCTCGGGCGCAGCGCCCCTAGGGCACGAGCACCCGCACCCGTTAACACCCGTCCCGCTGGGCTGGCCTGGTGCCACTGCCAGCGGGCCCCACGCCCTGCCCTTTAAAAAAAGGTTTAAAAATAAAATATATGTTTTAAAAATATTTATAACAATTAAATTAATTAATTAATTAATTAATTTAATCTGGTTTAAATAGGCTAATTACCTAGTTTAACTAATTACACTAGGTAGTTAATCAAATAGTCTATGACAGGGGCCCCACCGCCTGTTGACCAATCAAATGTTGACTGGTCAACTGGGACCGCTGGACCCACATGTCACCCTCTGGTACACTTCTGTGTACACAGATCTGGGTGCACCTAGCATTTACTCATTATTTTCGAATTAATAAAAATTATAGAATATTATTAAAACTTTGAAAAATCATAGTAATTTAATCGTAACTCCGATGAAAAAGTTTTCTACATGAAAGTTGCTCAGAACGACGAGACGAATCCGAAAGCCGGTCCGTTCGTCCGCCACACGTCCCTAGCATAGCGAACATGCAACCTTTCCCCTCCGGTTCATCTGTCTGACAAACGTCCGGAACCGGGAAAGCTTTCCCGGATGTTTCCCCCTTCGCCAGTATAGCCTAGCGCTGCGTTAGAACACCTCTAGTACCGGTTATTGTCTTGTTATGCATATGTTTGCGTGTATTTACTGTTTCTTCCCCCCTCTTCTTCTCCGGTAGACCTCGAGACCGCTGTTGATGCCCTTGTGATCGACTACGTCGACGACGACCCTCCTTCTTGTCTGAGCAACCAGGCAAGCCCCCTTTGATCATCCCGATATCGTCCATTCTATACTCTCATGCTTGCATTAGATTTTGCTATTGTTATTGTTTGCTCCTATTCTGATGCATAGCCTGCTTTTGTACCTGCTTATTGTTACCTACCTGCTTATCCTAAACTGCTTAGTATAGGTTGGCTATTGATCCATCAGTGACCCCCACTTATCCTTGTTGCCCCTGCTTCATCATCGACGCCTCGATTGACGTGATCGACGACCAGAGCCCGACAGCTCACATCACATCACGCCCCTTTAGTTGCTCGACTCTGCAGAGCTACTATCGAGTGCCGAGGGTGATCCCTCATAACGCACTCCTGATGATAATTCTGTAGTGTATCTATTCGGTCATGGTCATCGAGGGTGATTTCCTCTTCCACCATTCCCGATACGGCTCTGTCGTTCAACACCTCAAGTGTGAACCTCGAGGGTGGTCCCTCTTACGTTCACCTTGATGATTACATTGAGTGGAATCCACCGGGGGTGATTCCTCGGGTTTTCCCCTTGATGTTTGGACACACGGTTATCTTGACTTTACTTGAGACCATTGTTGAAGTAGGGTCGGCCCTGAGGGGTACCCGCGAGGTCATGTGAAAGTCGGGTGGGCCCGTTGAGCACCCGCGAGTTTTCCACGTGGCACGGCCGGGCAGTTTGGGCCCTTGTCGTAAGTCCATGAGACGGGGCGACGGGGTCACCTTATCGTGAGTCTCTGCTCGTTTCTGCGAGCCCCCAATGCAATAACAGGTTTGGGTATTTGTTCTGAGTTGGCCTCTAGCCTTTACGCACTAACCACCATGCGAGAATAGATATGGGCCTCGACGTCGCAGTATCAGCCGAAGCTTTGTGAGACGTCCAGTTCAGAAGTGCGGCATGGTCGGATTGTGCTGGCCATCCGAGGCGGTGCTGGTATCCACCCTGCTCGCAATGACCCGGAGTGTTGCGGGCGATGGGCCCAAGACCCCGGAGTGCTTAGGATGTAGACCGGCGGGGACCTCTCTGCTGAGCCTAGGTAGGGCTGCGACGTGTTGATCTTTCAAGGGCGGGCATTGACCCCAGAAAGGTGTGTCCGGCCAGAGTGATCGAGCATGTTGGGTAACGTGGTGCACCCCTGCAGGGAAGATATATATTCGAATACCGTATCCATGGTAATGGACGTTCAGACTTGTATCCGGATCTTATATAACTAGAAATGGATACTTGAGATATGTGATGGATATGTGGCTCCGGGATTGCTTTCCCGCGGGGAGTCGAGGAAGGATCTCTGGGCGTTGATACTACAACATGTTTGTTAAATATAAACTGATATTCTTTACTCTTATACATGCTGAATATGCTTGGAGCTGCTTGAAGATGCTAGTCTTCGATAGGCTAGGCCTTCCCCCTCTATTCTGTTATTCTGCAGTTCAGTCCACACACACAAACCTTCCATTTGATACCAGTGCATACTTAGGATAGATCTGGTGCTTGCGAGTACTTTGGATGAGTACTCACGGTTGCTTTGCTACCACTTTTCCCCCCTTCTTTCTTCTTTCCGATTGATGCAACCAGATGGTGGATCCCTGGAGCCAAATGCCACCGCTGATGGATGCTACTACTTGGAGGCCGCCGACGACCAGGAGTAGTTAGGAGGTCCCAGGCAGGAGGCCTTGCCTCTTCGATCGTTGTTGCTTTTGTGCTAGCCTTCTTAAGGCATCCTTGTTTAACTTATGTCTATACTCAGATATTGTTGCTTCCGCTGACTCTTGTGTTTCGAGCTATGTATTCGAGCCCTCGAGGCCCCAGGCTTGTAATATAAAGCTTGTATTATTTTTTATTTGTGTCCAGAGTTGTGTTGTGATATCTTCCCGTAAGTCCCTGATCTTGATCGTACACATTTGCGTGTATGATTAGTGTACGGTCGAATTAGGGGCTGTTGGAAATATGCCCTAGAGGCAATAATAAATTGATTATTATTATATTTCTTTGTTCATGATAATAGTCTTTTATTCATGCTATAACTGTATTATCCGGAAATCGTAATACACGTGTGAATACATAGACAACACCATGTCCCTAGTAAGCCTCTAGTTGACTAGCTCGTTGATCAACAGATGGTTACGGTTTCCTAACCATGGACATTGGATGTCGTTGATAACGGGATCACATCATTAGGAGAATCATGTGATGGACAAGACCCAATCCTAAGCCTAGCACAAAGATTGTGTAGTTCATTTGCTAGAGCTTTGCCAATGTCAAGTATCTCTTCCTTCGACCATGAGAGCGTGTAACTCCTGGATACCGTAGGAGTGCTTTGGGTGTATCAAACATCACAACGTAACTGGGTGACTATAAAGGTGCACTACAGGTATCTCCGAAAGTATCTATTGTTTTATGCGGATCGAGACTGGGATTTGTCACTCCGTGTAAACGGAGAGGTATCTCTGGGCCCACTCGGTAGGACATCATCATAATGTGCACAATGTGACCAAGGGGTTGATCACGGGATGATGTGTTACGGAACGAGTAAAGAGACTTGCCGGTAACGAGATTGAACAAGGTATCGGTATACCGACGATCGAATCTCGGGCAAGTAAAATACCGCTAGACAAAGGGAATTGTATACGGGATCGATTGAGTCCTTGACATCGTGGTTCATCCGATGAGATCATCGTGGAACATGTGGGAGCCAACATGGGTATCCAGATCCCGCTGTTGGTTATTGACCGAAGAACGTCTCGGTCATGTCTGCATGTCTCCCGAACCCGTAGGGTCTACACACTTAAGGTTTGATGACGCTAGGGTTATAAAGGAAGCTTGTATGTGGTTACCGAATGTTGTTCGGAGTCCTGGATGAGATCCCGGACATCACGAGGAGTTCCGGAATGGTCCGGAGGTAAAGATTTATATATAGGAAGTCCTGTTTCGGCCATCGGGACAAGTTTCGGGGTCATCGGTATTGTACCGGGACCACCGGAAGGGTCCCGGGGGCCCACCGGGTGGGGCCACCTGCCCCGGGGGGCCACATGGGCTGTAGGGGGTGCGCCTTGGCCTACATGGGCCAAGGGCACCAGCCCCTAGAGGCCCATGCGCCAAGATATAGGAAAAAGGGGAGAGTCCTAAAGGGGGAAGGCACCTCCGAGGTGCCTTGGGGAGGATGGACTCCTCCCCCCCTCTTAGCCGCACCCCTTCCTTGGAGGAAGGGGCAAGGCTGCGCCTCCCCCCTCTCCCCTGCCCCTATATATAGTGGAGGGGAGGGAGGGCATCTACACCTGAGCCCTTGGCGCCTCCCTCCCTCCCGTGACACCTCCTCCTCTCCCGTAGGTGCTTGGCGAAGCCCTGCAGGATTGCCACGCTCCTCCATCACCACCACGCCGTTGTGCTGCTGCTGGATGGAGTCTTCCTCAACCTCTCCCTCTCTCCTTGCTGGATCAAGGCGTGGGAGACATCGTCGAGCTGTACGTGTGTTGAACGCGGAGGTGCCGTCCGTTCGGCACTAGGATCATCGGTGATCTGAATCACGACGAGTACGACTCCATCAACCCCGTTCACTTGAACGCTTCCGCTTAGCGATCTACAAGGGTATGTAGATGCACTCCCTTTCTACTCGTTGCTGGTCTCTCCATAGATAGATCTTGGTGTTACGTAGGAAATTTTTTGAATTTCTGCTACGTTCCCCAACAGTGGTATCATGAGCTAGGTCTATTGCGTAGATTCTTTGCACGAGTAGAACACAAAGTAGTTGTGGGCGTTGATGTTGTTCAATATGCTTACCGTTACTAGTCCAATCTTGTTTCGACGGTATTGTGGGATGAAGCGGCCCGGACCGACCTTACACGTACTCTTACGTGAGACAGGTTCCACCGATTGACATGCACTTGGTGCATAAGGTGGCTAGCGGGTGCCAGTCTCTCCCACTTTAGTCGGAACGGATTCGATGAAAAGGGTCCTTATGAAGGGTAAATAGCAATTGGCATATCACGTTGTGGTCTTGCGTAGGTAAGAAACGTTCTTGCTAGAAACCCATAGCAGCCACGTAAAACATGCAACAACAATTAGAGGACGTCTAACTTGTTTTTGCAGGGTATGCTATATGATGTGATATGGCCAAGAAGAATGTGATGAATGATATGTGATGTATGAGATTGATCATGTTCTTGTAATAGGATTCACGACTTGCATGTCGATGAGTATGACAACCGGCAGGAGCCATAGGAGTTGTCTTTATTTATTGTATGACCTGCGTGTCATTGAAGAACGCCATGTAAACTACTTTACTTTATTGCTAAACGCGTTAGTCATAGAAGTAGAAGTAGTCGTTGGCGTGACAACTTCATGAAGACACGATGATGGAGATCATGATGATGGAGATCATGGTGTCGTGCCGGTGACGATGATGATCATGGAGCCCCGAAGATGAAGATCAAAAGGAGAAAAATGATATTGGCCATATCATGTCACTATTTGATTGCATGTGATGTTTATCATGTTTATGCATCTTGTTTGCTTAGGACGACGGTAGTAAATAAGATGATCCCTTACAAAATTTCAAGAAGTGTTCTCCCCTAACTGTGCACCGTTGCTACGGTTCGTCGCTTCTAAGCACCATGTGATGATTGGGTGTGATGGATTCTTACGTTCACATACAACGGGTGTAAGACAGTTTTACACAGCGAAAACACTTAGGGTTAACTTGACGAGCCTAGCATGTGCAGACATGGCCTCGGAACATGGAGACCGAAAGGTCGAGCATGAGTCGTATGGTAGATACGATCAACATGAAGATGTTCACCGATGATGACTAGTCCGTCTCACGTGATGATCGGACACGGCCTAGTTGACTCGGATCATGTGATCACTTAGATGACCAGAGGGATGTCTATCTAAGTGGGAGTTCATAAGATGAACTTAATTATCCTGAAATAGTCAAAAGACCTTTTGCAAATTATGTCGTAAGCTCGCGCTTTAGTTCCACTGTTTAGATATGTTCCTAGAGAAAATATAGTTGAAAGTTGATAGTAGCGATTATGCGATCAGTAGAAAGCATATGTCCTTAATGCACCGCTCAGTGTGCTGAACCCCAACGTCGTTTGTCGATGTTGCGAACATCGGACATACACGTTTTGATAACTACGTGATAGTTCAATTAAATGGTTTAAGTAGAGGCACCAAAGACGTTTTCGAAACGTCGCGGAACATATGAGATGTTTCGAGGGCTAAAATTGGGATTTCAGGCTCGTGCCCACGTCAAGAGGTATAAGACCTCCGACGATTTTCTTAGCCTGCAAACTAAGGGAGAAAAGCTAAATCGTTGAGCTTGTGCTCAGATTGTCTGAGCACAACAATCACTTGAATCGAGTGGGAGTTGATCCTCCAGATGAGATAGTGATGTTTCCCCAAAGTCATTGCCATCAAGCTGCTAGAGCTTCGTGATTAACTATAACATATCAGGGATAGATATGATGATCCTTGAAATATTCATGATGTTTGACACCGCGAAAGTAGAAATCAAGAAGGAGCATCAATTGTTGATGGTTGGTGAAACCACTAGTTTCAAGAAGGGCAAGGGAACAAAGGGATACTTCATGAAACGGCAATTCAGCTGCTGCTCTAGTGAAGAAACCCAAGGTTGAACCCAAACCCGAGACTAAGTGCTTCTGTAATAAGGGGAACAACCACTGGAGCAGCATTACCCTAGATACTTGGTAGATGAGAAGGCTGGCAAGGTCGATAGAAGTATATTGGATATACATTATGTTAATGTGTACTTTACTAGTACTCCTAGTAGCACCAGGGTATTGGATACCGGTTCGGTTGCTAAGTGTTAGTAACTCGAAATAAAAGCTACGGAATAAAAGGAGACTAGCTAAAGGTGAGCTGACGATATATGTTGGAAGTGTTTCCAAGGTTGATATGATCAAGCATCGCACGCTCCCTCTACCACCGAGATTGGTGTTTGCGTTGAGCATAGACATGATTGGATTATGTCTATCGCAATACGGTTATTCATTTAAGGAGAATAATGGTTACTCTATTTTTGAATAATACCTTCAATGGTCTTGCACCTAAAGGAATGGTTTATTGAATCTCGGTCGTAGTGATACACATTTTCATGCCAAAAGATATAAGATAGTAATGATAGTACCACTTACTTGTGGCACTGCCATGTAAGTCATAATGGTATAAAACGCATGAAGAAGCTCCATGTTGATGGATCTTTGGACTCACTCGTTTTTGAAAAGTTTGAGACATGCGAACCATGTCTATTGGTGTATATGCATGAAGAAACTCCATGCAAATGGATCGTTCGGACTCACTTGATTTTGAATCACTTGAGATATGCAAATCATACCACATGGGCAAGATGACTGAAAAGCCTCATTTCAGTAAGATGGAAGAAGATAGCAACTTGTTGGAAGTAACACATTTTGATGTGTGCAGTAGAATGAGTGCTGAGGCATGCAGTGAATATCATTATGTTCTTACTTCACAGATGATTCGAGTAAATGTTGAGTATATTTACTTGATGAAACACAAGTCTGAATTATTGAATGGTTCAAGTAATTTCAGAGTGAAGTAGCAGATCATTGTGACAAGAGGATAAAATGTCTATGATATGATCATAGAGATGAATATCTAAGTTACGAGTTTTGGCACACAATTAAGACATTGTGGAAATTGTTTCGCAATTAATACCGCCTGGAACACCATAATGTGATGGTGTGTCCGAACATCATAGTTGCACCCTATTGGATATGGTGCGTACCATGATGTCTCTTATCGAATTACCACTATCGTTCATGGGTTAGGCATTAGAGACAACCACATTCACTTTAAATAGGGCACCACGTAATTCCGATGAGATGACACCGTATGAATTATGGTTTAGAGAAACCTAAGTTGTCGTTTCTTAAAAGTTTGTGGCTGCGACGCTTATATGAAAAAGTTTCAGGTTGATAAGCTCGAACCCAAAGCGGATAAAATGCATCTTCATAGGAAACCCAAAACAGTTGGGTATACCTCCTAATTCAGATCCGAAAGCAATATGGATTGTTTCTAGAATCGGGTCCTTTCTCGAGGAAAAGTTTCTCTCAAAAGAATTGAGTGGGAGGATGGTGGAGACTTGATGAGGTTATTGAACCGTCTCTTCAACTAGTGTGTGACAGGGCACAGGGAGTAGTTCCTGTGGCACCTACACCAATTGAAGTGGAAGCTTATGATATTGATCATGAAACTTCGGATCAAGTCACTCCCAAACCTCGTAGGATGACAAGGATGCGTACTACTTCAGAGTGGTACGTAATCCTGTCTTGAAGGTCATGTTGCTAGACAACAATGAACCTACGAGCTATGAAGAAGCGATGGTGGGCCCGGATTCCGATAAATGGCTTGAGGCCATAAAATCCGAGAGAGGATCCATGTATGAAAACAAAGTGTAGACTTTGGCAGAACGGCTCGATGGTCGTAAGGCTAATGAGTACAGATGGATTTCAAAAGGAAGACGGACAATGATGGTAAATGTCACCATTAAGAAAGCTCGACTTGTCGTTAAGATGTTTTCCGACAAGTTCAAGGAGTTGACTACGATGAGATTTTCTCACTCGTAGCGATGCTAAGAGTCTGTTGGAATTATATTAGCGATTACTGCATTATTTATGAAATCTTGCAGATAGGATGTCAAAACATTGTTTCCTCGACAATTTTAATGAGGAAAGGTTGTATGTGATACAACCGGAAGGTTTTGTCAATCCCGAAAGATGCTAATAAGTATGCAAAGCTCCAGCAATCCTTCTAAGGACTGGAGTGAGCATCTCGGAGTTGGAATGTATGCTTTGATGATGATCAAAAATTTTGGGTTTGTACAAAGTTTATGAGAAACTTGTATTTCCAAAGAAGTGAGTGGGAGCACTATAGAATTTCTGATGAGTATATGTTGTTGACATATTGTTGATCAGAAATGACGTAGAATTTCTGGAAAGCATATAGGGTTATTTTGAAAGTGTTTTTCAATGGAAAGCATGGATTAAGCTACTTGAACATTGAGCATCAAGATCTATAAGGATAGATCAAAATGCTTAATAATACTTTCAAATGAGCACATACCTTGACATGATCTTGAAGGTGTTCAAGATGGACCATTCAAAGAAGGAGTTCTTGCCTGAGTTGTAAGGTACGAAGTTAAGACTTAAAGCTCGACCACGGCAGAATAGAGAGAAAGGACGAAGGTCGTCCCCTATGCTTAAGACGTAGGCTCTTCAGTATGCTATGCTGTGTACCGCACCTGAAGTGTGCCTTGCCATGAGTCAGTCAAGGGGTACAAGAGTGATCCAAGAATGGCTCACAGGACAGCGGTCAAAGTTATCATTAGTAACTAGTGGACTAAGGAATTTTCTTGATTATGGAGGTGGTAAAAGAGTTCGTCGTAAAGGTTACGACGATGCAAGCTTGACACCTATCCGGATAGCTCTGAGTAGAGAGACCAGATACATATAATGGACCAATAATTTAGAATAGCTCCAAGTAGAACAGTTGTTTGGAATAGCTCCAAATAGAGCGTGGTAGCTGCATCTAGGAGATGACATAGAGATTTGTAAAGCACACACGGATCTGAAAGGTTCAGACCCGTTGACTAAAACCTCTCTCACAAGCAACATGATCAAACATAAAACTCATTGAGTGTTAATCACATAGTGATGTGAACTAGACTACTGACTCTAGTAAACTCTTGGGTATTAGTCACATGGCGATGTGACCTGTGAGTGTTAATCACATGGCGATGTGAACTAGATTATTGACTCTAGTGCAAGTGGGAGACTGTTGGAAATATGCCCTAGAGGCAATAATAAAAGTATTATTATTATATTTCCTTGTTCATGATAATTGTCTTTTATTCATGCTATAACTGTATTATCCGGAAATCGTAATACACGTGTGAATACATAGACCGCAATATGTCCCTAGTGAGCCTCTAGTTGACTAGCTCGTTGTGATCAACAGATAGTCATGGTTTCCTGACTATGGACATTGGATGTCGTTGATAACGGGATCACATCATTAGGAGAATGATGTGATGGACAAGACCCAATCCTAAGCATAGCACAAAGATTGTGTAGTTCGTTTGCTAGAGCTTTGCCAATGTCAAGTATCTCTTCCTTTGACCATGAGAGCGTGTAACTCCTGGATACCGTAGGAGTGCTTTGGGTGTATCAAACGTCACAACGTAACTGGGTGACTATAAAGGTGCACTACAGGTATCTCCGAAAGTATCTATTGTTTTATGCGGATCGAGACTGGGATTTGTCACTCCGTGTAAACGGAGAGGTATCTCTGGGCCCACTCGGTAGGACATCATCATATGCGCAATGTGACCAAGGAGTTGATCACGGGATGATGTGTTACGGAACGAGTAAAGTGACTTGCCGGTAACAAGATTGAACAAGGTATTGGATACCGACGATCGAATCTCGGGCAAGTAACATACCGATAGACAAAGGGAATTGTATACGGGATCGATTGAGTCCTTGACATCGTGGTTCATCCGATGAGATCATCGTGGAACATGTGGGAGCCAACATGGGTATCCAGATCCCGCTGTTGGTTATTGACCGGAGAACGTCTCGGTCATGTCTGCATGTCTCCCGAACCCGTAGGGTCTACACACTTAAGGTTCGATGACGCTAGGGTTATAAAGGAAGCTTGTATGTGGTTACCGAATGTTGTTCGGAGTCCCGTATGAGATCCCGGACGTCACGAGGAGTTCCGGAATGGTCCGGAGGTAAAGATTTATATATAGGAAGTCCTGTTTCGGCCATCGGGACAAGTTTCGGGGTCATCGGTATTGTACCGGGACCACCGGAAGGGTCCCGGGGGCCCACCGGGTGGGGCCACCTGCCCCGGGGGGCCACATGGTCTGTAGGGGGTGCGCCTTGGCCTACATGGGCCAAGGGCACCAGCCCCTAGAGGCCCATGCGCCAAGATATAGGAAAAAGGGGAGAGTCCTAAAGGGGGAAGGCACCTCCGAGGTGCCTTGGGGAGGATGGACTCCTCCCCCCCTCTTAGCCGCACCCCTTCCTTGGAGGAAGGGGCAAGGCTGCGCCTCCCCCCTCTCCCCTGCCCCTATATATAGTGGAGGGGAGGGAGGGCATCCATACCTGAGCCCTTGGCGCCTCCCTCCCTCCCGTGACACCTCCTCCTCTCCCGTAGGTGCTTGGCGAAGCCCTGCAGGATTGCCACGCTCCTCCATCACCACCACGCCGTTGTGCTGCTGCTGGATGGAGTCTTCCTCAACCTCTCCCTCTCTCCTTGCTGGATCAAGGCGTGGGAGACATCGTCGAGATGTACGTGTGTTGAACGCGGAGGTGCCGTCCGTTCGGCACTAGGATCATCGGTGATCTGAATCACGACGAGTACGACTCCATCAACCCCGTTCACTTGAACGCTTCTGCTTAGCGATCTACAAGGATATGTAGATGCACTCTCTTTCTACTCGTTGCTGGTCTCTCCATAGATAGATCTTGGTGACACGTAGGAAATTTTTTGAATTTCTGCTACGTTCCCCAACAGTGGCATCATGAGCTAGGTCTATTGCGTAGATTCTTTGCACGAGTAGAACACAAAGTAGTTGTGGGCGTTGATGTTGTTCAATATGCTTACCGTTACTAGTCCAATCTTGTTTCGGCGGTATTGTGGGATGAAGCGGCCCGGACCGACCTTACATGTACTCTTACGTGAGACAGGTTCCACCGATTGACATGCACCTGGTGCATAAGGTGGCTAGCGGGTGCCAGTCTCTCCCACTTTAGTCGGAACGGATTCGATGAAAAGGGTCCTTATGAAGGGTAAATAGCAATTGGCATATCACGTTGTGGTTTTGCGTAGGTAAGAAACGTTCTTGCTAGAAACCCATAGCAGCCACGTAAAACATGCAAACAACAATTAGAGGACGTCTAACTTGTTTTTGCAGGGTATGCTATGTGATGTGATATGGCCAAAAGGATGTGATGAATGATATGTGATGTATGAGATTGATCATGTTCTTGTAATAGGATTCACGACTTGCATGTCGATGAGTATGACAACCGGCAGGAGCCATAGGAGTTGTCTTTATTTTTTATGACCTGCGTGTCATTGAAGAACGCCATGTAACTTACTTTACTTTATTGCTAAACGCGTTAGCCATAGAAGTAGAAGTAGTCGTTGGCGTGACAACTTCATGAAGACACGATGATGGAGATCATGATAATGGAGATCATGGTGTCATGCCGGTGACAAGATGATCATGGAGCCCCGAAGATGGAGATCAATGGAGCTATATGATATTGGCCATATCATGTCACAACTATATAATTGCATGTGATGTTTATTATGTTTATGCATCTTGTTTACTTAGGACGACGGTAGTAAATAAGATGATCCCTTACAAAATTTCAAGAAGTGTTCTCCCCTAACTGTGCACCGTTGCTACAGTTCGTCACTTCTAAGCACCACGTGATGATCGGGTGTGATGGATTCTTACGTTCACATACAACGGGTGTAAGACAGTTTTACACAGCGAAAACACTTAGGGTTAACTTGACGAGCCTAGCATGTGCAGACATGGCCTCGGAACACGGAGACCGAAAGGTCGAGCATGAGTCGTATAGTAGATACGATCAACATGAAGATGTTCACCGATGATGACTAGTCCGTCTCACGTGATGATCGGACACGGCCTAGTTGACTCGGATCATGTGATCACTTAGATGACCAGAGGGATGTCTATCTAAGTGGGAGTTCATAAGATGAACTTAATTATCCTGAACATAGTCAAAAGACATTTTGCAAATTATGTCGTAGCTCACGCTATAGTTCTACTGTTTAGATATGTTCCTAGAGAAAATATAGTTGAAAGTTGAAAGTAGCGATTATGCGGACAGTAGAAAGCTTATGTCCTTAATGCACTGCTCAATGTGCTGAACCCCAAACGTCGTTTGTGGATGTTTCGAACATCGAACATACACGTTTTGATAACTACGTGATAGTTCAGTTAAACAGTTTAGAATTGAGGCACCAAAGATGTTTTTGAAACATCGCGAAACATATGAGATGTTTTGAGGGCTGAAATTGGGATTTCAGGCTCGTGCCCACGTCAAGAGGTATGAGACCTCCGACGATTTTCTTAGCCTACAAACTAAGGGAGAAAAACTCAATCGTTGAGCTTGTGCTCAGATTGTCTGAGTACAACAATCACTTGAATCGAGTGGGAGTTGATCTTCCAGATGAGATAGTGATGTTTCCCAAAGTCATTGCCACCAAGCTGCTAGAGCTTCGTGATGAACTATAACATATCAGGGATAAATATGATGATCCTTGAAATATTCGTGATGTTTGACACCGCGAAAGTAGAAATCAAGAAGGAGCATCAATTGTTGATGGTTGGTGAAACCACTAGTTTCAAGAAGGGCAAGGGTAACAAGGGATACTTCATGAAACGGCAAAACAGTTGCTGCTCTAGTGAAGAAACCCAAGGTTGAACCCAAACCCGAGACTGAGTGCTTCTGTAATAAGGGGAACAGCCACTGGAGCAGGATTACCCTAGATACTTGGTAGATGAGAAGGCTGGCAAGGTCGATAGAAGTATATTGGATATACATTGTGTTGATGTGTACTTTACTAGTACTCCTAGTAGCACCAGGGTATTAGATACCGGTTTGGTTGCTAAGTGTTAGTAACTCGAAATAAAAGCTACGGAATAAAACGGAGACTAGCTAAAGGTGAGCTGACGATATATGTTGGAAGTGTTTCCAAGTTTGATGTGATCAAACATCGCACGCTCCCTCTACCATCAAGATTAGTATTAAACCTGAATGGTTTATTGAATCTCGATCGTAGTGATACACATTTTCATGCCAAAAGATATAAGATAGTAATGATAGTACCACTTACTTGTGGCACTGCCATGTAAGTCATAATGGTATAAAACGCATGAAGAAGCTCCATGTTGATGGATCTTTGGACTCACTCGTTTTTTGAAAAGTTTGAGACATGCGAACCATGTCTATTGGTGTATATGCATGAAGAAACTCCATGCAGATGGATCGTTTGGACTCACTTGATTTTGAATCACTTGATATGAAAATCATACCACATGGGCAAGATGACTGAAAAGCCTCGTTTTCAGTAAGATGGAACAAGATAGCAACTTGTTGGAAGTAACACATTTTGATGTGTACAGTCCAATGAGTGCTGAGGCATGCAGTGAATATCATTATGTTCTTACTTCACAGATGATTCGAGTAGATGTTGAGAATATTTACTTGATGAAAAACAAGTCTGAATTATTGAATGGTTCAAGTAATTTCAGAGTGAAGTAGAAGATCATTGTGACAAGAGGATATAATGTCTATGATATGATCATAGAGATGAATATCTGAGTTACGAGTTTTGGCACACAATTAAGACATTGTGGAAATTGTTTCGCAATTAATACCGCCTGGAACACCATAGTGTGATGGTGTGTCCGAACATCATAGTTGCACCCTATTGGATATGGTGCGTACCATGATGTCTCTTATCGAATTACCACTATTGTTCATGGGTTAGGCATTAGAGACAACCACATTCACTTTAAAATAGGGCACCACGTAATTCCGTTGAGATGACACCGTATGAATTATGGTTTAGAGAAACCTAAGTCGTCGTTTCTTAAAAGTTTGGGCCTGCGACGCTTATGTGAAAAAGTTTCAAGATTGATAAGCTCAAACCCAAAGCGGATAAAATGCATCTTCATAGGACACCCAAAACAGTTGGGTATACCTCCTAATTCAGATCCGAAAGCAATATGGATTGTTTCTTGAATCGGGTCCTTTCTCGAGGAAAGGTTTCTCTCGAAAGAATTAAGTGGGAGGATGGTGGAGACTTGATATGGTTATTGAACCATCACTTCAACCAGTGTGTATCAGGGCACAGGAAGTTGTTCATGTGGCACCTACACCAATTGAAGTAGAAGCTTATCATGAAGTTTCGGATCTTGTCACTGCCGTACCTCGTAGGACGACAAGGATGTGTACTGCTTCAGAGTGGTACAGTAATCCTGTCTTGAAGGTCATGTTGCTAGACAACAATGAACCTACGAGTTCTGGAGAAGCGATGGTGGGCCCAAATTCCGACAAATGGTTAGAAACCATGAAATCCGAGATAGGATCCATATATCAGAACAAAGCATGGACTTTGGCGGACTTGCCCAATGATCGGCAAGCCATTTGATAAATGGATCTTTTAAGAAGAAGACGGACGTGGATGGTAATGTCACCATCTATGAAGCTCGACTTGTGGCGAAGAGTTTTTCACAAGTTCAAGGAGTTGACTACGATGAGATTTTCTCATTCGTAGCGATGCTTAAGTCCGTCGGAATCATGTTAGCATAAGCTGCATTTATGAAATCTGGCAGATGGATGTCAAAACGAGTTTCCTTGCCAACTTTCGTAAGGAAAGGTTGTATGTGATACAATCAGAAAGGTTTTGTTGATCCTAAGGATGCTAAAAGGTATGCTAGCTCCAGCAATCCTTCTAAGGACTGGAGTAAGCATCTCGGAGTTGGAATGTGCGCTTTGATGAGATGATCAAAGATTTTGGTGTATACAAAGTTTATGAGAAACTTGTATTTCCAAAGAAGTGAGTGGGAGCACTATAGAATTTCTGATGAGTATATGTTGATCAGAAATGATGTAGAATTTCTAGAAAGCATATAGGGTTATTTGAAAAGTGTTTTTCAATAGAAAACCTGGATTAAGCTACTTGAACATTAGCATCAAGATCTATAAGGATAGATCAAAACGCTTAATAGTACTTTCAAATGAGCACATACCTTGACATGATCTTGAAGGTGTTCAAGATGGATCAGTCAAAGAAGGAGTTCTTGCCTGAGTTATAAGGTATGAAGTTAAGACTTAAAGCTCGATCACGGCAGAATAGAGAGAAAGGACGAAGGTCGTCCCCTTTGCTTAAGACATAGGCTCTGCAGTATGCTATGCTGTGTACCGCACCTGAAGTGTGCCTTGCCATGAGTCAGTCAAGGGGTACAAGAGTGATCCAAAAATGGATCGTAGGACAGCGGTCAAAGTTATCCTTAGTAACTAGCGGACTAAGGAATTTTTCTCGGTTATGGAGGTGGTAAAGGAGTTCGTCGTAAAGAGTTATGTCGATGCAAGCTTAACACCTATCCGGATAGCTCTGAATAGAGATACCGGATACATATAATGGAGCAACAATTTAGAATAGCTCCAAGTAGAACAGTTATTTGGAATAGATCCAAATAGAGCGTGGTAGCTGCATCTAGGAGATGACATAGAGATTTGTAAAGCACACACGGATCTGAAAGGTTCAGACCCGTTGACTAAAACCTCTCTCACAAGCAACATGATCAAACATAAAACTCATTGAGTGTTAATCACATAGTGATGTGAACTAGACTACTGACTCTAGTAAACTCTTGGGTGTTAGTCACATGGCGATGTGACCTGTGAGTGTTAATCACATGGCGATGTGAACTGGATTATTGACTCTAGTGGGAGACTGTTGGAAATATGCCCTAGAGGCAATAATAAATTGATTATTATTATATTTCTTTGTTCATGATAATAGTCTTTTATTCATGCTATAATTGTATTATCCGGAAATCGTAATACACGTGTGAATACATAGACAACACCATGTCCCTAGTAAGCCTCTAGTTGACTAGCTCGTTGATCAACAGATGGTTACGGTTTCCTAACCATGGACATTGGATGTCGTTGATAACGGGATCACATCATTAGGAGAATCATGTGATGGACAAGACCCAATCCTAAGCCTAGCACAAAGATCGTGTAGTTCATTTGCTAGAGCTTTGCCAATGTCAAGTATCTCTTCCTTCGACCATGAGAGCGTGTAACTCCTGGATACCGTAGGAGTGCTTTGGGTGTATCAAACATCACAACGTAACTGGGTGACTATAAAGGTGCACTACAGGTATCTCCGAAAGTATCTATTGTTTTATGCGGATCGAGACTGGGATTTGTCACTCCGTGTAAACGGAGAGGTATCTCTGGGCCCACTCGGTAGGACATCATCATAATGTGCACAATGTGACCAAGGGGTTGATCACGGGATGATGTGTTACGGAACGAGTAAAGAGACTTGCCGGTAACGAGATTGAACAAGGTATCGGTATACCGACGATCGAATCTCTGGCAAGTAAAATACCGCTAGACAAAGGGAATTGTATACGGGATCGATTGAGTCCTTGACATCGTGGTTCATCCGATGAGATCATCGTGGAACATGTGGGAGCCAACATGGGTATCCAGATCCCGCTGTTGGTTATTGACCGGAGAACGTCTCGGTCATGTCTGCATGTCTCCCGAACCCGTAGGGTCTACACACTTAAGGTTCGATGACGCTAGGGTTATAAAGGAAGCTTGTATGTGGTTACCGAATGTTGTTCGGAGTCCCGGATGAGATCCCGGACGTCACGAGGAGTTCCGGAATGGTCCGGAGGTAAAGATTTATATATAGGAAGTCCTGTTTCGGCCATCGGGACAAGTTTCGGGGTCATCGGTATTGTACCGGGACCACCGGAAGGGTCCCGGGGGCCCACCGGGTGGGGCCACCTGCCCCGGGGGGCCACATGGGCTGTAGGGGGTGCTCCTTGGCCTACATGGGCCAAGGGCAGCAGCCCCTAGAGGCCCATGCGCCAAGATATAGGAAAAAGGGGAGAGTCCTAAAGGGGGAAGGCACCTCCGAGGTGCCTTGGGGAGGATGGACTCCTCCCCCCCTCTTAGCCGCACCCCTTCCTTGGAGGAAGGGGCAAGGCTGCGCCTCCCCCCTCTCCCCTGCCCCTATATATAGTGGAGGGGAGGGAGGGCATCCATACCTGAGCCCTTGGCGCCTCCCTCCCTCCCGTGACACCTCCTCCTCTCCCGTAGGTGCTTGGCGAAGCCCTGCAGGATTGCCACGCTCCTCCATCACCACCACGCCGTTGTGCTGCTGCTGGATGGAGTCTTCCTAACCTCTCCCTCTCTCCTTGCTGGATCAAGGCGTGGGAGACATCGTCGAGCTGTACGTGTGTTGAACGCGGAGGTGCCGTCCGTTCGGCACTAGGATCATCGGTGATCTGAATCACGACGAGTACGACTCCATCAACCCCGTTCACTTGAACGCTTCCGCTTAGCAATCTACAAGGGTATGTAGATGCACTCTCTTTCTACTCGTTGCTGGTCTCTCCATAGATAGATCTTGGTGACACGTAGGAAAATTTTTGAATTTCTGCTACGTTCCCCAACAGGGGCGTCACAAGCATACTGCATATTAGCATGTTCCGTACATCCCGTACTGCATATTAGTGTGCGTTTTATCTGTATGCATGTTGGAGTGTTGTGCACTTCATCTAGCTCGCGTCTGTACTGTGTGTAGGTTTTTGCTGCTCCATGCACAGTATAAGAATTGTACCGCTAGTATCGTCCTCAAACAGTTTAATTATTTTTTGCAGAAAATGCCCCCAACGAGTTGTTGGGTATCTCCGGCTCAAGAAGAAGGGAATTCTCCAAGTTGTTCTTGGCAATGGACACCTGAAACCAGGTAAATACCATGTAGGCGTTGATGGGCGGCTGTATCTGCAGAAAGGCTGGAAGGAATTTGTCGTTGAAAGTGGCCTGAAGTCTCAGCAAGTTGTTGTCCTCAACTTCTTTGAACTCAAGGATCGTATGGTTAGAATCACAGTTGATGTGATTGGTTAAGGTTATGAGGTTGATTGTAATAAGTACTTTTACATATCAAACGCTTTCATCTTTTGACATGATTGTAGTAAGTACTTTTTGTGATATGAACTGCTTAGATTATAAGTCAGAACTTCGTGCTGTGTATGAGCTAACTACATTTTTATGGGTTGTGGATCAAAATGTGCCAATGTTTAATCCAGACTATTATATATATGGTTTACTCTATACATCATTTCTCTCGTATGGTTTAGTTCAAGAACTCATAGTCAGCGGGAAATTTGTGTTTACACAAAATTTGTGTTTACGCAAAATTTAAACTGATTGAACTGCATCAATTTGGTCGTTAACCTGCTACTTCTTTGCGGTGACTGGAGTGTGTCTAATGTTGCACTTTCTTTTGTTTTCCATGGTAGTGTTGTTGGTTTTGCTGCCGCGGAACAAGGCCGAGAGACGATGGGTGGCGGCGCTGCTTGGCCGCTGCCGTGGAAGAAGGTCATGAGGGGAGGGGCGGCTTTGCTGCCGTCCGCCACCGCGGAAGAAGGCCGGGAGGGGAGGGACGGCGCCGCTCCCAGGCCGCCGCCATGCGAGAAAGCGAGGAAGGGAGTGGTGGCATCGCTCCCAGGCCACTGTCGCGGAAGAAGGCTGGGGGGGAGGGGCGGTGGCGCTCCTAGGCCGTTGTCGCGGTAGAAGGCGGGGAGGGGATGGCGGCTGCGATCTGGTGGGGGATGTGCAGAATAAGGTGGGTGTTAGCAGAATAAGGGTCTTAAGAGGTGTTATCATAATAGACCCACCCTATATATATCCGAGCAGATCAGATCAAAGCTACTCCTCCTGCTTAACGCTGCATGCTAATTTGGCCCAAGAACATACTAACACTAACATAAACGATATACCAGGAAAAAAACTAACAAAACGATATGTATAGTCTCTAGCATCTAAATTTTCCTTGGGTTTTTATGAGTCTGACGATCGATTGTCCCGAGCGGGAAGCCAGCATTTCCGTTTGTTGCAGATTAGTAAAGAAAGAAATACGGCCAATTCTTCCAAATTGAGCGAGACTTAAATGGGAGCCATAATATAAGCAAATCACTCCTAAAAAGGATATGAATTATTTGGGGTCAATTACTCGCACTCAACGCCAACCAAAACCCAGTAATCCGGCATTAAAGCCCTGCTTGCTGTCATCCAAGCGCCCTATCATCCAGCCGATTTGGCTACAGGGACGCGTCACCTTGGCTCCATATATAGCCGTGTCATGGTCGACGCAAAAAGTCTGCACCAAATTATCCTCGACACCGGCCACCACCAACCCATCGCTGATCAAGGGTTCGCTGCGAGTGCCTCCGCCGCTGCTATGCCTACGAGTGGGCCTTGCAATGGCACTGCGGTGCCAAGCTTGCCGAGCCAACAGGGATACCAGTCGTATATGGACCTCGCTTCATCGCCGCTGCCGCTACCACCGCCTTTAGGCCTGAAGCTCAACGGTGCTCATGAAATGGCCACCAACAAGTGGAAGCGCGACCAACAATTGTCGATGCTTGGTGCAGCCCAAGCGCAACAACAGCTGGTCATTGTCAATGACAACCTGCACAATCATGTAAGTCCATCGATCAAATCGTCACCATGCATGTACCTATCCATAATTTGAGTTTGTGGTTTATCTAGATCTTTGTTAATGGCGATCGATGATGCAGACAGAAAATATGTGGACTACTTTGAGGGAGCAGAGGCAGAGGCACATCCGCACATCAGTAGGATGATATCCACTATGGTGGCCAGGGCGGCGAAGCAGCTCAAGGCCAAGTACCAGGAGATCGAGTGGATCAGGAGCATGAATTTGGCACTCAAGGAGCGCATCAGGAACCTCCACATGGAGGCTCAGGCGTGGCGCAACATTGCGCAGTCCAACGAGACCATGGCAAATGTTCTCCGCGCCGACCTACAGCAGGTGCTTGCGCAGCAAGCGGTTCATGGTAGTGGAAGGAACAATAGTGAGGATGATGCCGGATCCTGTTGGGGGAATAAGCATGTGGCTTTTTGTAGGGAGGAGCAGGAGGAGGAGGATGAGACACCGGCAGTGGATCCCCCAGTGATAGAAGCCGAAATGTGCAAGACGTGCAGCCAGAGCACCCCCGTTGTGCTACTGCTTCTGTGCCGACACCTATGCGTGTGTGCGCCATGCGCAGAAGCGGCACGGGTATGCCCATCGTGCAGATGCATCCAGACTGGCAGTATCAGCATCAACTTCTCGTGATGCGAGGAAGCAATTGTTTTGAAAGGTAGCCACCGGTGGGCCTGCACCACTACATCAAGCCGCTGCTGACAAAATGCACTTGGCACATCGCGTTCACTGTCAGCGAGACATCGAACGTTCATGTGTCATTATTTTTGTAGTTTTAGAGTCGACATTTCCTTCCTTCTAAGACTTTTTAGAGTGGACTATTTTTAGTTTTGTTTTCTTTCGATGGGGATGCTAGCGTGATGGTCGAATGATGTTAACATGAGAGGATGAGTTTCCCTTCTTTTATTCTGTTAGACTTTTTCTTGAGATGTTGGACAAATTAGTTAACACAAGAAGAAAAATTGTTTGTAATATTGCATTTAATACATATATTTGAAATTAATAAAAATATATGGGTTGGGGCCGAGGGTTTGCGGCGAGTAAGGTCATCACCACTTTGGAGCGGTGGGAGATGGTGTGTATAGTGTATACGGTTATGTGCAAGCATTGTAGACGAGAAAAAGTATATGTATGTTGTGGCAAACTGGGAGAAATGAGGGCAAGAAGGACAAAAGTTGTGCAGTGGCGCCTAGAGGCGCGTGTGAGGAATCGGTGGGGTGGCCAGTGTTAGGTTTAAAGATCTAGATAGCAAGGAACCGGATTAAGATATGACAGTCAAAAAGATTGATTGAGTTAGATAAAAAAACATGGCTAGCAAAGGTGGGTTGCATGAATTCTTACAATTGACTACATAAAAGGATTATTTTTACTCACACTCATTAGGGGATGAAGAGGACATTCGCCTCCTAGAGGTGCATAGATGGTGTGCATCTCATTGCACATGTCATTATTTTCGCAGTTTTAGAGTCAGCATTTTGTTTCCTTACAATACTTATAAAAGCCGGCGTTTGTTGTCATTAATTTATTATCAATTTTTTATTGATGATGGTGATGCTAACTTGATGGTTGAATGATGTCAACATGAGGGGATGGCTTCCCCCTCATTTAATCTGTTTTGCTTTTTCTCAAGTAGATAAATTCCTCAACAAAAAGAAAAACAGTATGCACCATTGCATGAATACAATAGAAGTTAAACATCATATATATGATGTTTGGAGGGTATGCAAAAATTTAGGTGATCGCCACATCGAAGAGGTGAGAGATGGTGGAGATAGTACCCTGCATATTACTAGCAGAATCAAGCCCACACAAGTCATAATTATCCATCTACGATAGCCAATAGCTCGTATGGATCACTAGCAATGAGGATATGGAATCAATGAAGCCTTGCTGTAAATCTCTCCAAAGTCTGTTAATCCATGCATGTTGCCCAAGCATACAATTGATTCAGATCTTAGGTGTCGCGCCATACCGAATCCTATCAAAGGGCCACATCAAGCGCAACTTAGAGAGATAGAACCATTGTACTTTTGTACCAAATAGGAGCAAGGACGAAACCATACATGTCTAGGTAGTAGGAGCCATGTGGAGCATGTTTACCACAAGAAGCAGGTTGTTGAGATATCCTGAATAGCAAGCTTCACAAGACCTTAAGGTAGGAAATAATATAATAGAAGCGAGAGGATTATATAGTATTTGTTCTTATGAGGTTTAGATAAAGTGGAAACTTTTTGAATCAAAGAGAAGATAAGTTAAGAACCCTAGATATAATACATGGAAAAATGAAAGAAGCATGGAATCATAAATGTACACCACCTACACCCTGATCTTCTTAATAATGCTGGGGTGTTAATTACACAGCAAGCACAATACATAAACTAACTAAGCACCATGTGTGATTAAGGATAAACCGTAAGGAAATTATCACCATAGATCACACAAATGAAAAGTAAATTCTAATACTAATCTTGATAGAAGTAATATTAGTTGAATAATTATTATCACTACAATTTAGAAGCATAGAGGCAATGGCAATGAACTTAGCCCATTACTGGAACTAGGATTCAGATCCATATTCATTTGTTGAAGGCAAGAGCAAGATAGACCAAGAAAAAACGACAATTCAACCCAGAGCCCGGTGAACAGTAGATCGATTTGAAATAGAAAAAAATTCAAAAAATTACATTTTTTTTTGTGGTGCAATATGCTCTTGTGCGTGAACTCTGTGTAAATTTTTGTGAAGTTGGGACTTTCGAGGAGCTTGTGGCAAAAAGACAAAATTAGGCGTGAACAATGCGATTTTCAAAAGTTCTCAGACATCCGACATTTATCTTTTTTTCCACGAGCACCTTGAATGTCTAAACTTCACTAAATTTTGCACAGAGTTCACACACAGGAGCATCTTGCGGAATTTTGTTCTATTTTCAAATCATGGTACTGTTCATACCCGGGTTCATCTGAGCCCGGGCACCAAATCGCCTCTCGCAAGACAAAATAAATAGACATGTTAACCAACAAGAGAGAAGCCAAATGATGCTATAGTATCAATACAACGTGTCATGGAGCACAATTAACTATCTAGCCTTAGTAAAGTAATAGGTTATGTTACAAAACCATTTCCATCTTAAGCCCTACCCAATTATGACATATGTTTATACTAACATAGGATTTGAACGATAGTCCTGAAAATAAAGAGCCTATAAAACTGGATAGAATCCATAATGAAATGCTTAGATATCGGATACGTCCTAACATATCCATATTTTTTATTGCTTTCATTCATTATATCACTTTATATGTAAGTTCTTAAGACTTATTTGGAGTACCACATATATTAATAAATGACAGCTGTCAGCTATTGTTTTTTAGTCCTTTTGGTTTAAGAAAATCTGTTATTCTCCACTCATGGGAATTATACGTAAAAACACCAGAGAAGGTTTTACATAAACACTTGAGTCCCATAACTCACATGTGATGGGGCGTGGCTATGTGCCGCCCGCAAAGAGTCGTACGCGAGCGTCGCCTGTAGCTAGCCAGTAGTGGTCCTTATTTTCCACTCATGGGAATAATATGTAAAAAACAAGAGAAGGTTTTACATAAACACTTGAGTCCCATAACTCACATGTGATGGGGCATGGCTATGTGCCCCCCGCAAAGAGTCGTACGCAAGCGTCGCCTGCAGCTAGCCGGTAGTGGTCCGGCCAGCAACAACATGGTCTCGTCACACTGATGTCATGCTGAAACCAGCCATGTTTTTTCTTTCTTTTAGTTACATATATTATGAACTTTTTTTTAGTAAATGCAGTGTAAAAAATGTGAAATGCAGTGCAGAAAAAACAGTTAGCCCCACACTTGGAAAATGTTTCTACCATTTGAAAAAAGTATGGACATTTAAAAAATGTTCACGCCTTTCAGAAATGTGAAGTGACCTTTTCGTTAGAAATGTTATACAATGTTTCAAAAATGTTCATGTAATTAAAAAATATGTTTTGTACGATTCAGTAAATGTACGTTACATTTAAAAAAAAATGTTTATGCGTATCAAACAAAATATTTGTGGCATTTCTAAAAATGTTTCTCCAATGTAAAAAAATGTCCGCATAGTTCAGAACAATAAGTTTGTATCATGCAAAAAATGTTTAACACCTATTAGAGAAAATGTTCAAAACAGTATTTAAGAAAATGTGAAACATGTTTTCAAAAAATTAAACATATATAAAAATGTTTTAGATGATCTGAAAATATTACTATGTGTATGAAAAAAGTAGATATTTTGCAAAAATGTCAATTTAAAGTATATATGTAAACATATATTTTGCAAAAATGTTAATTAGGTATTCGATAATTTCCAAATGAGTACAACGAAAATGTTCCTGCTATATATGAAAAATGTCCAACGATTATGAAAAATGTAAACATCTGTTGAAAAAAAGACAAAAAAGAAAAAAAAGGAAAAAACCCGGAAGAAAACCAATTGAGACCCAAGAAAGTAACAAAGAACCCCATGATAACCGAAGAAAGAAACAAAAGAAGAAAAACAAAAAACCAAATAGACTGAGGAAAATCGTAGTACAAACAGTGGAAAACCCAGGAAAGAAAAACTACAGGAAAAAAATCATGCTTGCTACAGTGTTGGGCAGGCCAGGTAGTCGCCCGCTCTACGCGAGTTTCTAATAGGTTTCAGTATGGGTGACACATAGCCCTGGTTCAAGTGATGGGCCATAGCACCAACCATAATCTTACAGTGCTCCAAATTGGAATATTCTATTTGCCACTCGCTGCGGCAAGTTGTCAAGCGGACGCACAGGGAGATCGATCGAGGGCTCGCGCGTGGGCCGGTCCATAAAGTGGTTCTACGATTCCGGTTTTAGAAACCTTCTCGCTTGTTCCTAGCCAGTTTTTTCCGGTTTTGGGAACCTTCTAGGAGCTTGCTAACACTTCCTTTTCTGTTTCTTTTTCGTTTTTTGTTCCCTTTTTACTGTTTATTTTTTCTTCTCTATCTTTTTCCTTTTCTACCTTTTCAAGTTTTCTTTTTCATCTTTTATATTTCTGTTTCTTTTCTTTATTTTCCTTGTCTTTGCTTTTTCATTTTTCATAATTTGAAAATGTTCAAACTATTCAAAAAAAAAATTGCATGTAAAAAATATTCGACAAAAATGTTCGAAGTATTGTTTCTTTTTCTTTTTTCTTTTTCCTTTTTCAAAAATGTTCTCTTTTTCAAAAAATGTCCGATTTTCAAAATTTTGTTCGTATTTTCAATTTTGTTCCGGAGTTTCAGAAAATTGTTTGTGTTTTCAATTTTTGGTCGGTTGTTTCAAAAAATGCTTCCAATCTCAAGAAAAATCACATATTCAAAAAATGTTCACTTTTCAAAAAATTGTTCGCGTTTTGAAATTCTGTGCGGGTGTTTAAAAAATGTTTGATTTTTTAAATTTTGTTCAGAATTTCAAAAAAGTTCCGGTATTCAAATTTTGTTCATAGATCCAAAAAAAGTTCGTGCTTTTGAATTTTGTTCAGAGTTTCAATTTGTTTCCTGCTTTCAATATTTTTGTTCACAAATTTCATAAAGTTTTCAGGCGGTGTGAAACATGTTCCCGTTTCAAATAAATTGTTTGCAAAATTCAAAAAATGTGCACAGTTTCTTTTTGAGTTTCGATATTGTTCAGTTTCAAGTTTTTGGTCACAAATTTCAAAAAATGTTCGGGTGGTTCAGAACATGTTCCCGTTTTGAAAAATTATTTGGAACTCAAAAATTGTTCCCATTTTCAGAAATTGTTTATAATTTTTTTAAATGTTGATGTTTCCATTTTTAGGAGTTTCAGAATAATGTACGCTTTACGTTCCCCTCAAGAAAAATGTTCGCTTTTCCAAATTTTGTTTTGGAATTACAAAATATGTTCCCATTTCAGAAAACTGTTCAGGATTTTCAGAAAATGTTTTTTAGCATTTATGATCTTAGCTGCTTTGAGAAACTTGCTTTTGTAATTTCAGTAATTCTTCGAATCTGCGCTGGAGTTCGGTTCTTAATAGTTGGTGTTGTGAAGTAATCACAAATGGTCACGAGCCAAGCTGGTTATATCGTTTTCTCTCTAGGACGGAATACTGGGTTCGATTCCGAGGTTTCTGGATGGTTATTTTTTTCTTCTTGTTAACTTTCTTTTTGGTTTTCTTTTTTCTTTTTCCTGTTTCTATTATCTACCATTTCCTTTTTTTTCTGTTTTTATTTATTTCAAATTCATTTTCTTGTTCCAAGTTTTATTTTTATTTTTATTTTCTTTCCTTTTAAATATTTTCATTCTCCTGTTTATTTTGTTCGAAAATTTCATATATTGTTTGGAATTTCAAAAAAATGTTCTTGTTTTTTAGTTTTGTTCATAGTTTTCAAAAAATGTTTGTATTTAAAAAATATTCTCGTTTTCAAAATTTTGTTCACAATTTCAAAAAAGGTTCGTCTTTCAATATGTCCAAGAATTTCAACAAATGTTTTTGTTTTATATTTTCAAAACTTTCAGAACTATGTTCTCGTCTTCTCAATTTGTTCACAAATTTTCATAAAGATGAACATGCTTAAGAAAATATACGTGGTTTCATCATTTTGTTCATAATTTCAAAAACAATGTACGTGTTTCATAGAATTATCAGAATTTTTTTTTAATTTTTTTGTTTTCAAAATTTGATCACAAATTTTCAATAAAATGTACATGCTTAAAAAAATGTACGCGATTTCAATTTTTTTTCGCAATGTCGAAAAATGTTCCCATGCTTTAAATTTTGTTCACGTTTCCAAATAAGCGTACTAATACTTATTTTGTTGGCATTTAAGAAAAACTATTCATTAACTTTTTGTTCTAAATTTAAAAAAAATCTGGATCCATTTTTTGTTCCAATATCAAAAGAATGTTCATGATCTCAGAAAATATTCGGGAATTTCTAAAAATGTTCGCATTTTTTGGACCTGCTTTTTATAATTCGTAATTACAAAATGGTTTACTTTTCAAAAAAGAGTTTGGAATATCAAAAAAATACTGCATTTCAAATACTGTTCACAATTTTTGGAAAATGTTTTGAATTTCTTTCCAAAGCTCAACGCCTGCTGTGTGTTCTTATAGTTTGTTGCGCCTTTGTTTCATGTAGCTTTTTTTTAGGGTAAAGCACTTGCTTTATTACTTAACTGCTCTTAGGCAAATCGCCCAAGATACAAACGCCCACATGGGCGGGAACATCAGACTCCCACTCCATAGAGTGGTATGGTTCACACACGCGGCCAATATTGGCGAGTTCATGAGCAACAGAGTTTGCACTACGCCTACACACGGAAATGATAACCTTAGAGAACCAAAGCTTCAGGTGATACTTTAAATCCTCGACGACAGTAGCATATGCCGAAGAGTCAACTTTCTGCAAGTCCAGGGCCTCAGCCACAAGCTGTGAGTCCGTCTCCAGCTCAATTCGAACAATTCCCAGGTCTGCAGCAGTATGAACGGCGTGCGACATGGCAGAGATCTCAGCTGCAAAGGGGTCGGTAATATGTTCTTCCCTACCTGCCCGAGCCAAGGCCAGGTGACCATCTCTTGTTCGCAGAACCAGCCCCCACCCCGCATGTGTTTGTCCTGGAATGAAGGATCCGTCCACATTGATCTTGTAGTCAGCTTGAGACGGCGGACACCACATGTCCGGTGCAGGTTTGGAAGCTGGCTTCCCAAATATCTCCAGATACTCAAGTACACTGCTTCTCGTGCGGCGCGCAACAGCGTCAGCAGACATTGGCATCTCCCCATGCCGGATTTTGGTTAGACCACCAGATCCACCAGAATGTGAGAATGTGCAGCCACTTTTTTTACATCAAGCTCCCACAGAAAAGCAAAAACTGCATGCACAGGCCCGATCTTCTCCAACGTAAACCGCTGCTCCTCCATCCCGAGCGCTCTCCATACTTCCTTGGCATGCTTGCAGTTGATGAACAGGTGGGCGCCGTCCTCACCGGCCCTTCCACAGAAGAGGCATTTTGTGTCTTCAATGGGGATCCCCTTCCTCACCACGTTGGTGCGGAAGGCCAAGGATTCATGCTTGATCCGCCATGCAAACATTTGAATATTGCGAGGGCAAGGCAGCTTCCACAGTTGCTTCCACGAATCATCGTTTACCCTCTCCAGGTTGTCCGGTTCCAGTGAGCTTCCACCCGCTCCCCCATCCCCCTTCATCCGCTCAAGTTCGGTCTGGAGCTTGTAGGCGCTCTTGACAGAGTGGTTTCCCCTCTTGTCGTAATGCCAGGCGATGAAGTCCTGAGCGCCCTCCCGAAGAGGGATTTGAAGAATGTGTTTCACGTCATCCGGCCAGAAAACATCTCTCACAAGCTGTTCATCCCAAGAACCAGTGATCGGATCAATAAGATCGCTCACTTTGTGCACCAAGTTAGCCCCCCGAGGAGTGATCACGCGTCGGGACCATGGTCGGGGCAGCCACGGGTCCGACTAGATTTGAACCTGCGTACCGTGACCGATCCGTCATATGTAACCTTCCTGTTGGAAATATGCCCTAGAGGCAATAATAAAAGTGTTATTATTATATTTCTTTGTTCATGATAATAGTCTTTTATTCATGCTATAACTGTATTATACGGAAATCATAATACATGTGTGAATACATAGACCACAATATGTCCCTAGTGAGCCTCTAGTTGACTAGCTCGTTGTGATCAACAGATAGTCATGGTTTCCTGGCTATGGACATTGGATGTCGTTGATAACGGGATCACATCATTAGGAGAATGATGAGATGGACAAGACCCAATCCTAAGCCTAGCACAAAGATCGTGTAGTTCGTATGCTAAAGCTTTTCTAATGTCAAGTATCTTTTCCTTAGACCATGAGATTGTGCAACTCCCGGATACCGTAGGAATGCTTTGGGTGTACCAAACGTCACAACGTAACTGGGTGGCTATAAAGGTGCATTACAGGTATCTCCGAAAGTGTCTGTTGGGTTGGCACGAATCGAGACTGGGATTTGTCACTCCGTGTAAACGGAGAGGTATCTCTGGGCCCACTCGGTAGGACATCATCATAATGTGCACAATGTGACCAAGGGGTTGATCACGGGATGATGTGTTATGGAACGAGTAAAGAGACTTGCCGGTAACGAGATTGAACAAGGTATCGGTATACCGACGATCGAATCTCGGGCAAGTACAATACCGTTAGACAAAGGGAATTGTATACGGGATCGATTGAATCCTTGACATCGTGGTTCATCCGATGAGATCATCGTGGAACATGTGGGAGCCAACATGGGTATCCAGATCCCTCTATTGGTTATTGACCGGAGAACGTCTCGGTCATGTCTACATGTCTCCCGAACCCATAGGGTCTACACACTTAAGGTTCGATGACGCTAGGGTTATAAAGGAAGTTTGTATGTGGTTACTGAATGTTGTTCGGAGTCTCGGATGAGATCCCAGACGTCACGAGGAGTTCCGAAATGGTCCAGAGGTAAAGATTTATATATGGGAAGTCCTGTTTTGGTCACCGGAAGAGTTTTGGGGTTTATCGGTAATGTACCGGGACCACCGGGAGGGTCCCGGGGGTCCACCAACCCCGGAGGCTTGCATGGGCCAAGAGTGGTGAGGGACCAGCCCCTGAGTGGGCTGGTGTGCCTCCCACAAGGCCCAAGGGGCAGCTAGGAGGAAAAAAAGGAGGAAACCCTAGGCTTAGATGGGCCTAAGGCCCACCCTAGGGGGCGCCTCCCTCTCTCCCCTCTTGGCCGCCCCTTGTTTCCCATCTAGGGCTGCCGCCCCCCTAGGGGTGGGAACCCTAGAGGGGGCGCACCCTCCTCCCTCTCCCCTATATATAGTGAGGCCTAGGGCTGCCCATAACACGCGATTCGATCTCTCGTTGGTGCAGCCCTGCATCTCTTCTTCCTCCTCTTCTGTGGTGCTTGGCGAAGCCCTGCAGGATAGCCACGCTCCTCCACCACCACCACGCCATTGTGCTGCTGCTGGATGGAGTCTTCCTCAACCTCTCCCTCTCTCCTTGCTGGATCAAGGCATGGGAGACGTCACTGGGCTGTACGTGTGTTGAACGCGGAGGTGCCGTCCGTTCGGCACTAGGATCATCGGTGATTTGAATCACGACGAGTACGACTCCATCAACCCTGTTCACTTGAACGCTTCTGCTTAGCGATCTACAAGGGTATGTAGATGCACTCTCCTTCCCCTCGTTGCTGGTCTCTCCATAGATAGATCTTGGTGACACGTAGGAAAATTTTGAATTTCTGCTACGTTCCCCAACAGTGGTATCAGAGCCAGGTTTATTGCGTAGATTCTTTGCACGAGTAGAACACAAAGTAGTTGTGGGCGTTGATTTTGTACAATATGCTTACCGTTACTAGTCCAATCCTGTTTCGACGGTATTGTGGGATGAAGTGGCCCGGACCGACCTTACACGTACTCTTACATGAGACAGGTTCCACCGACTGACATGCACTTGGTGCATAAGGTGGCTAGCGGGTGCCAATCTCTCCCACTTTAGTCGGAACAGATTCGATGAAAAGGGTCCTTATGAAGGGTAAATAGCAATTGGCATATCACGTTGTGGTTTTGCGTAGGTAAGAAACGTTCTTGCTAGAAACCCATAGCAGCCACGTAAAACATGCAAACAACAATTAGAGGACGTCTAACTTGTTTTTGCAGGGTATGCTATGTGATGTGATATGGCCAAAAGGATGTGATGAATGATATATGTGATGTATGAGATTGATCATGTTCTTGTAATAGATGATCATGGAGCCCCAAGATGGAGATCAAAGGAGCTATATGATATTGGCCATATCATGTCACTATTATTTGATTGCATGTGATGTTTATCATGTTTATGCATCTTATTTGCTTAGAACGACGGTAGTAAATAAGATGATCCCTTACACCAATTTCAAGAAGTGTTCTCCCCTAACTGTGCACCGTTGCTACAGTTCGTCGTTTTGAAGCACCACGTGATGATCGGGTGTGATAGATCCTTACGTTCACATACAACGGGTGTAAGACAGATTTACACATGCAATACACTTAGGGTTAACTTGACGAGCCTAGCATGTACAGACATGGCCTCGGAACACGGAGACCGAAAGGTCGAGCATGAGTCGTATAGTAGATACGATCAACATGAAGATGTTCACCGATGATGACTAGTCCGTCTCACGTGATGATCGGACACGGCCTAGTTGACTCGGATCATGTAATCACTTAGATGACCAGAGGGATGTCTATCTGAGTGGGAGTTCATAAGATGAACTTAATTATCCTGAACATAGTCAAAAGACCTTTGCAAATTATGTCGTAAGCTCGCGCTTTAGTTCCACTATTTAGATATGTTCCTAGAGAAAATATAGTTGAAAGTTGACAGTAGAGATTATGCAGACAGTAGAAAGCTTATGTCCTTAATGCACTGCTCAGTGTGCTGAACCCCAAACGTCGTTTGTGGATGTTGCGAACATCGGACATACACGTTTTGATAACTACGTGATAGTTCAATTAAATGGTTTAAGTAGAGGCACCAAAGACGTTTTCGAAACGTTGCGGAACATATGAGATGTTTCGAGGGCTGAAATTGGGATTTCAGGATCGTGCTCACGTCAAGAGGTATAAGACCTCCGACGATTTTCTTAGCCTGCAAACTCAGGGAGAAAAGCTCAAATCGTTGAGCTTGTGCTCAGATTGTCTGAGTGCAAGAATCACTTGAATCGAGTGGGAGTTGATCTTCCAGATGAGATAGTGATGTTTCTCCAAAGTCATTGCCACCAAGCTGCTAGAGCTTCGTGATGAACTATAACAAATCAGGGATAGATATGATGATCCTTGAGATATTCGTGATGTTTGACACCGCGAAAGTAGAAATCAAGAAGGAGCATCAATTGTTGATGGTTGGTGAAACCACTAGTTTCAAGAAGGGCAAGGGCAAGAAGGGATACTTCATGAAACGGCAAATCAGCTGCTGCACCAGTGAAGAAACCCGAGGTTGAACCCAAACCCGAGACTAAGTGCTTCTGTGATAAGGGGAACAACCACTGGAGCAGAATTACCCTAGATACTTGGTAGATGAGAAGGCTGGCAAAGTCGATAGAAGTATATTGGATATACATTATGTTAATGTGTACTTTACTAGTACTCCTAGTAGCACCAGGGTATTAAGATACCGGTTCAGTTGCTAAGTGTTAGTAACTCGAAATAAAAGAGCTACGGAATAAACGGAGACTAGCTAAAGGTGAGCTGACGATATGTGTTGGAAGTGTTTCCAAGTTTGATGTGATCAAACATCGCACGCTCCCTCTACCATCAAGATTATTATTAAACCTGAATAATTGTCATTGTGTGTTTGCGTTGAGCATAGACATGATTGGATTATGTCTATCGCAATACGGTTATTCATTTAAAGAGAATAATGGTTACTCTATTTATTTGAATAATACCTTCAATGGTCTTGCACCTAAAGGAATGGTTTATTGAATCTCGATCGTAGTGATACACATTTTCATGCCAAAAGGTATAAGATAGTAATGATAGTACCACTTACTTGTGGCACTGCCATGTAGGTCATATTGGTATAAAACGCATGAAGAAGCTCCATGTTGATGGATCTTTGGACTCACTCGTTTTTTAAAAGTTTGAGACATGCGAACCATGTCTATTGGTGTATACGCATGAAGAAACTCCATGCAGATGGATCGTTTGGACTCACTTGATTTTGAATCACTTGAGATATGCAAATCATATCACATAGGCAAGATGACTGAAAAGCCTCAGTTTCAGTAAAGATGGAACAAGATAGCAACTTGTTGGAAGTAACACATTTTGATGTGTGCAGTCCAATGAGTGCTGAGGCGCGCAGTGAATATCGTTATGTTCTTACTTCACAGATGATTCAAGTAGATGTTGAGTATATTTACTTGATGAAACACAAGCCTGAATTATTGAATGGTTCAAGTAATTTCAGAGTGAAGTAGAAGATCATTGTGACAAAAGGATAAAATGTCTATGATATGATCATAGAGATGAATATCTGAGTTACGAGTTTGGCACACAGTTAAGACATTGTGGAGATTGTTTTACAATTAATGCCGCCTGGAACACCATAGTGTGATGGTGTGTCCGAACATCATAGTTGCACCCTATTGGATATGGTGCGTACCATGATGTCTCTTATTGAATTACCACTATCATTCATGGGTTAGGCATTAGAAACAACCGCACTCATTTTAATAGGGCACCACATAATTCCGTTGAGACGACACTGTTTGAACTATGGTTTGAAGAAACCTAAGTTGTCGTTTCTTAAAGGTTTGGGGCTGCGACGCTTATGTGAAAAAGTTTCAGGTTGATAAGCTCGAACCCAAAACGGATAAAATGCATCTTCATAGGACACCCAAAACAGTTGGGTATACCTCCTAATTCAGATCTAAAAGCAATAGGGATTGTTTCTTGAACCGGGTCCTTTCTCGAGGAAAAGTTTGTCTCGAAAAGTTGAGTGGGAGGATGGTGGAGACTTGATGAGGTTATTGAACCATCACTTCAACTAGTGTGTAGCAGGGCACATGAAGTTGTTCCTGTGGCACCTACACCAATTGAAGTAGAAGCTTATGATAGTGATCATGAAGTTTCGGATCAAGTCACTACCGTACCTCGTAGGGTGACAAGGATACATACTACTTCAGAGTGGTACAGTAATCCTGTCTTGAAGGTCATGTTGCTAGACAACAATGAACCTACGAGCTATGAGAAGCGACGGTGGGCCCAAATTCCGTCAAATGGTTAGAAACCATGAAATCCGAGATCGGATCCATGTATCAGAACAAAGCATGGACTTTGGTGGACTTTCCCGATGATCGCCAAGCCATTGAGATAAATGGATCTTTAAGAAGAAGACGGACGTGGACGGTAATGTCACCGTCTATGAAGCTCGACTTTTGGCGAAGAGTTTTTCACAAGTTCAAGGAGTTGACTACGATGAGATTTTCTCATCCGTAGCAATGCTTAAGTCCGTCGGAATCATGTTAGCATAAGCTGCATTTATGAAATCTGGCAGATGGATGTCAAAACGAGTTTCCTTACCAACTTTCGTAAGGAAAGGTTGTATGTGATACAATCAGAAAGGTTTTTGTCGATCCTAAGGATGCTAAAAGGTATGCTAGCTCCAGCAATCCTTCTAGGGACTGGAGTAAGCATCTCGGAGTTGGAATGTATGCTTTGATGATGATCAAAGATTTTGGGTTTATACAAAGTTCATGAGAAACTTGTATTTCCAAAGAAGTGAGTGGGATCACTATAGAATTTCTGATGAGTATATGTTGTTGACATGTTGATGATCAGAAATGATTTTCTAGAAAGCATATAGGGTTATATGAAAGGTGTTTTTCAATAGAAAACCTGGATTAAGCTACTTGAACATTGAGCATCAAGATCTATAAGGATAGATCAAAATGCTTAATAATACTTTCAAATGAGCACATACCTTGACATGATCTTGAAGGTGTTCAAGATGGATTAGTCAAAGAATAAGTTCTTGCCTGAGTTGTAAGGTACGAAGTTAAGACTTAAAGCTCGACCTCGGCAGAAAAGAGAGAAAGGACGAAGGTCGTCCCCTATGCTTTAGACGTAGGCTCTACAGTATGCTATGCTAAGTACCGCACCTGATGTGTGCCTTGCCACATGTCTGGCAAGAGAGTACAAAGGTGATCAAGGAGTGGATCATCAGATAGCGGTCAAAGTTATCCTTAGAGGAATAAGGATATGTTTCTCGATTATGGAGGTGATAAAGAGTTCGGCGTAAAGGGGTACGTTGATGCAAGCTTTAACACCTATCCGAATGACTCTGAGTAGCAAACCGGATACGTATAGTGGAGCAACCATTTGGAATAGCTCCAAGTGGAGTGTGGAAGCAGCATTTCCAATATGACCTAGAAATTTGCGAAGTACATACGGATCTGAATGTTACAGATCCGTTGACTAAAACCTCTCTCACAAGCAGAACATGATCAAACCCCAGAACTCATTGAGTCTTAATCACATGATGATGTGAACTAGTTTAATGACACTAGTAAACTCTTTGGATGTTGGTCACATGGTAATGTGACCTGTCAGTGTTAATCACATGGTGATGTGAACTAGATTATTGACTCTAGTGCAAGTGGGAGACTGTTGGAAATATGCCCTAGAGGCAATAATAAAAGTGTTATTATTATATTTCTTTGTTCATGATAATAGTCTTTTATTCATGCTATAACTGTATTATCCGGAAATCGTAATACACGTGTGAATACATAGACCACAATATGTCCCTAGTGAGCCTCTAGTTGACTAGCTCGTTGTGATCAACAGATAGTCATGGTTTCCTGGCTATGGACATTGGATGTCGTTGATAACGGGATCACATCATTAGGAGAATGATGAGATGGACAAGACCCAATCCTAAGCCTAGCACAAAGATCGTGTAGTTCGTATGCTAAAGCTTTTCTAATGTCAAGTATCTTTTCCTTAGACCATGAGATTGTGCAACTCCTAGATACCGTAGGAATGCTTTGGGTGTACCAAACGTCACAACGTAACTGGGTGGCTATAAAGGTGCATTACAGGTATCTCCGAAAGTGTCTGTTGGGTTGGCACGAATCGAGACTGGGATTTGTCACTCCATGTAAACGGAGAGGTATCTCTGGGCCCACTCGGTAGGACATCATCATAATGTGCACAATGTGACCAAGGGGTTGATCACGGGATGATGTGTTACGGAACGAGTAAAGAGACTTGCCGGTAACGAGATTGAACAAGGTATCGGTATACCGACGATCGAATCTCGGGCAAGTACAATACCGTTAGACAAAGGGAATTGTATACGGGATCGATTGAGTCCTTGACATTGTGGTTCATCCGATGAGATCATCGTGGAACATGTGGGAGCCAACATGGGTATCCAGATCCCGCTATTGGTTATTGACCGGAGAACGTCTCGGTCATGTCTACATGTCTCCCGAACCCGTAGGGTCTACACACTTAAGGTTCGATGACGCTAGGGTTATAAAGGAAGTTTGTATGTGGTTACCGAATGTTGTTCGGAGTCCCGGATGAGATCCTGGACGTCACGAGGAGTTCCGGAATGGTCCGGAGGTAAAGATTTATATATGGGAAGTCCTGTTTTGGTCACCGGAAGAGTTTCGGGGTTTATCGGTAATGTACCGGGACCACCGGGAGGGTCCCGGGGGTCCACCAACCCCGGAGGCTTGCATGGGCCAAGAGTGGTGAGGGACCAGCCCCTGAGTGGGCTGGTGCGCCTCCCACAAGGCCCAAGGGGCAGCTAGGAGGAAAAAAAGGAGGAAACCCTAGGCTTAGATCGGCCTAAGGCCCACCCTAGGGGGCGCCTCCCTCTCTCCCCTCTTGGCCGCCCCTTGTTTCCCATCTAGGGCTGCCGCCCCCCCTAGGGGTGGGAACCCTAGAGGGGGCGCACCCTCCTCCCTCTCCCCTATATATAGTGAGGCCTAGGGCTGCCCATAACACGCGATTCGATCTCTCGTTGGTGCAGCCCTGCATCTCTTCTTCCTCCTCTTCCGTGGTGCTTGGCGAAGCCTTGCAGGATAGCCACGCTCCTCCACCACCACCACGCCGTTGTGCTGCTGCTGGATGGAGTCTTCCTCAACCTCTCCCTCTCTCCTTGCTGGATCAAGGCATGGGAGATGTCACCGGGCTGTACGTGTGTTGAACGCGGAGGTGCCATCCGTTCGGCACTAGGATCATCGGTGATTTGAATCACGACGAGTACGACTCCATCATCCCCGTTCACTTGAACGCTTCCGCTTAGCAATCTACAAGGGTATGTAGATGCACTCTCCTTCCCCTTGTTGCTGGTCTCTCCATAGATAGATCTTGGTGACACGTAGGAAAATTTTGAATTTCTGCTACGTTCCCCAACACTTCCCGGAACAGCTGGAGGCCATGCAACAAGCTTCTCCATGCGTAAGAAATACCATCCCGCGGCATCGCATCAAGAATTCGACCGTCTGGGAAGTACCTGGCCTGGAGGGTTCTAGCACACAATGATTCAGGAAACTGGATAAGCCTCCAAATCTGCCTCGAAAGCATCGCCAAGTTGAAAGCATGCATATCTCTGAAACCGAGGCCTCCTTGGGCCCTCGGCAGAGTCAACTTCTTCCATCCTATCCAGTGAGTAGTCCGATCCTTGTCCTGCTGACTCCACCAGTAATCACCCAGGAGGGAACTCAGCTCTTCACAAAAAGTTTTTGTAAGGTAGAAGCAGGACATAGCGAAAGTAGGAATCGCCTGCACCACGGCCGTGACCAAAGTCTCTTTACCACATTGAGCAATAAGCCGTTCTTTCCAACCATACACCCTGCCGGCCATAGCCCCCTTCACGAATGCAAAGGCCTTTTTCCTCGATTTACTGACATGAACTGGCAAGCCCAAGTATTTATCATTCCACGTATCCCGTTGGATCTGCAGAGCATGTTTAACCGCCGCCTTCCCCACATCTTGCGTGTTCGGACTGAACATGATGGAAGATTTCTCCAGATTTATGCACTGGCCGGAAAGGTTTTCATAGAGATCCAAGGTTTCCCGCAGGGCACGAGCCTCATCTTGGTTAGCCTTACAAATAGGACCGAATCGTCGGCAAACAAGAGATGTGAGACTGTAGGTGCATTCTGGCAAATTTTAACACCCGTGATGCGACCCGTAGCCTCGGCCTCATGGAGCAGCGCCGACAGGCCCTCCGCACAAATCACGAACAGGTAAGGTGACGCGGGGTCACCTTGTCGAAGCCCTCGGGTCGGGGAGAATTGCTCCATAAGCTCCCCATTCAACTTGATTTGGTATCTCACCGTAGTAACGCAGTTCATAACCAGATCAACCCACCTGGTGCCAAAACCAAGCTTGTGTTGGGGAACGTAGTAATTTCAAAAAAATTCCTACACACACGCAAGATCATGGTGATGGTATAGCAACGAGAGGGGAGAGTGTTGTCCACGTACCCTCGTAGACCGTAAGCGGAAGCGTTATGACAATGCGGTTGATGTAGTCGTACGTCTTCACGATCCAACCGATCCAAGTACCGAACGTACGGCACCTCCGTGTTCAGCACACGTTCAGCTTGATGACGTTCCCCGGGCTCCAATCCAGCAAAGCGTCGGGGATGAGTTCCATCAGCACGACGGTGTGGTGACGATGATGATGTTCTTCCGGCGCAGGGCTTCGCCTAAACTCCGCGACGATATGACCAAGGTGGAATATGGTGGAGGGGGGCACCGCACATGGCTAAGGAACGATCCGTAAATCAACTTGTGTCTTCTAGGGGTGCCCCCCTCCCCCGTATATAAAGGGGGAGAGGAGGAGGGGGCCGGCCAAGGGGGAGGCGCACCTTAGGGGGGGCAATCCTACTCCAAGTAGGTTTGGCCCCCCCTTTCCTATTAGGAGTAGGAGAGGGAAGGAAGAGAGAGGAGGGAAGAAGGAAAGGGGGGGCCGGCCCCCCTCCCTATTCGGATTGGGCTTGGGGGGGGGGTGCCCCCTCCTTTGCCCCTTCTCCCTCCTTTCCACTAAGGCCCAATAAGGCCCATATACTTACCGGGGGGTTCCGGTAACCTCCCGGAGCTCCGGTATATTCCCAATCTCATCCGGAACCTTTCCGGTATCCAAATATATCCGTACAATATATCAATCTTTATGTCTCGACCATTTCGAGACTCCTCGTCATGTCCGTGGTCATATCCGGGACTCCGAACAAACTTCGGTACATCAAAACTTATAAACTCATAATAAAACTATCGTCGTAACGTTAAGCGTGCGGACCCTACGGGTTCGAGAACTATGTAGACATGACCTAGAACTATTCTCGGTCAATAACCAATAGCGGAACCTGGATGTCCATATTGGTTCCTACATATTCTACGAAGATCTTTATCGGTCAAACCGCATAACAACATACGTTGTTCCCTTTGTCAGCGGTATGTTACTTGCCCGAGATTCGATCGTCAGTATCCAATACCTAGTTCAATCTCGTTACCGGCAAGTCTCTTTACTCGTTCTGTAATACATCATTTCATAACTAGCTCATTAGTTACAATGCTTGCAAGGCTTAAGTGATGTGTATTACCGAGAGGGCCCAGAGATACCTCTCCGACAATCGGAGTGACAAAACCTAATCTCGAATTATGCCAACTCAACATGTACCTTTGGAGACACCTGTAGAGCACCTTTATAATCACCCAGTTACGTTGTGACGTTTGGTAGCACACAAAGTGTTCCTCCGGTAAACAGGAGTTGCATAATCTCATAGTTACAGGAACATGTATAAGTTATGAAGAAAGCAATAGCAACATACTAAATGATCAAGTGCTAGGCTAACGGAATGGGTCATGTCAATCACATCATTCTCCTAATGATGTGATCCCATTAATCAAATGACAACACATGTCTATGGTTAGGAAACATAACCATCTTTGATTAATGAGCTAGTCAAGTAGAGGCATACTAGTGACTATATGTTTGTCTATGTATTCACACATGTATCATGTTTCCGGTTAATACAATTCTAGCATGAATAATAAACATTTATCATGATATGAGGAAATAAATAATAACTTTATTATTGCCTCTAGAGTAAATAATCTAGTTCACATCGCCATGTGATTTAACACCAATATTCATATATGTATATGATTAACACCCATAGTTCACATCGTCATGTGACCAACACCCAAAGGGTTTACTAGAGTCAATAATCTAGTTCACATTGCTATGTGATTAACACCCAAAGAGTACTAAGGTGTGATCATGTTTTGCTCGTGAGAGAAGCTTAATCAACGGGTCTGTCACATTCAGAGCCGTATGTATTTTGCAAATATTCTATGTCTTCAATGCTCTGCATGGAGCTACTCTAGCTTAATTGCTCCTACTTTCAATATGTATCCAGGTTGAGACTTAGAGTCATCTGGATCGGTGTAAAAGCTTGCATCGATGTAACTCTTTACGACGAACTCTTTTATCACCTCCATAATCGAGAAACATATCCTTATTCTACTAAGGATAATTTTGACCAATGTCCAGTGATCTACTCCTAGATCACTATTGTACTCCCTTGCCAAACCAGGGCAGAGTATACAATAGGTCTGGTCCATAGCATGGCATACTTTTATAGAACCTATGACTGATGCATAAGGAATGACTTTCATTCTCTTTCTAATTTCTGCCGTGGTCGGGTCTTGAGTCTTACTCAATTTCACACCTTTGCAACACATGCAAGAACTCTTTCTTTGACTATTCCATTTTGAACTATTTCAAAATCTTGACAAGGTATGTACTTATTGAAAAACTTATCAAGCGTCTTGATCTATCTCAATAGATCTTGATGCTCAATATGTAAGCAGCTTCACCGAGGTCTTTCATTGAAAAACTTTTTATTCAAGTATCCTTTTATGCTATCCAGAAATTCTATATCATTTCCAATAAACAATATGTCTTGCACATATAATATCAGAAATGCTACAGAGCTCCCACTCACTTTCTTGTAAATACAGGCCTTTCCAAAAGTCTGTATAAAACCATATGCTTTGATCAACTCATCAAAGCGTATATTCCAACTCCGAGATGCTTGCACCAGTCCATTGATGGATCGTTGGAGCTTGCACATTTTGTTAGTACCTTTAGGATTAACAAAACCTTCTGGTTGCATCATATACAACTCTTCTTTAATAAATCCATTAAAGAATGTAGTTTTGACATCCATTTGCCAGATTTCATAACATGTGACAATTGCTAACATGATTCGGACAGACTTAAGCATCGCTACAGTTGAGAAAATCTCATTGTAGTCAACACCTTGAACTTGTCGAAAACCTTTTTATGACAAGTCGAGCTTTGTAGATAGTAACACTACTATCAGTGTCCGTCTTCCTCTTGAAGATCCATTTATTTAACATGGCTTGCTAATCATTGAGCAAGTCAATCAAAGTCCATACTTTGTTCTCATACATGGATCTTATCTCAGATTTCATGGCCTCAAGCCATTTCGCGGAATCTGGGCTCATCATTGCTTCCTCATAGTTCGTAGGTTCATCATGGTCTAGTAACATGACTTCTAGAACAGGATTACCGTACCACTTTGGTGCGGATCTTATTCTGGAAGACCTACGAGGTTCGGTAGTAACTTGATCTGAAGCTTCATGATCATCATCATTAACTTCCTCACTAATCGGTGTAGGCATCATTGGAACTGATTTCTGTGATGAACTACTTTCCAATTTGGGAGAAGGTACAATTACCTTATCAAGTTCTACTTTCCTCCCACTCACTTCTTTCGAGAGAAACTCCTTCTCTAGAAATGATCTATCTTAGCAACGAATCTTGCTTTCGAATCTGTGATAGAAGGTGTACCCAATACTTACCTTTGGGTATTCTATGAAGACGCACTTCTCCGATTTGGGTTCGAGCTTATCAGCTGAAAACTTTTTCACATAAGCATCGCAGCCCCAAACTTTAAGAAACGACAACTTTGGTTTCTCGCCAAACCACAGTTCATAAGGCGTCATCTCAACGGATTTTGATGGTGCCCTATTTAAAGTGAATGCAGCTGTCTCTAATGCATAACCCCAAAACGATAGTGGTAAACCGATAAGAGACATCATAGATCGCACCTTATCTAGTAAAGTACGATTACGATGTTCGGACACACCATTACATTGTGGTGTTCCAGGTGGCGTGAGTTGCGAAACTATTTCACATTGTTTCAAATGAAGACCAAACTCGTAACTCAAATATTCGTCTCCACGATCAGATCATAGAAACTTTATTTTCTTGTTACGATGATTTTTCCACTTCACTCTGAAATTCTTTGAACTTTTCAACTATTTCAGACTTATGTTTCATCAAGTAGATATACCCATATCTGCTCAAATCATCTGTGAAGGTCAGAAAATAACGATACACGCCGCGAGCCTTAACACTCATTGGATTGCATACATCGGTATGTATTATTTCCAATAAGTCAGTAGCTCGTTCCATTGTTCCGGAGAACGGAGTTTTAGTCATCTTGCCCAAAAGGCACGGTTCGCAAGCATCAAATGATTCATAACCAAGTGATTCCAAAAATCCATCTTTATGGAGTTTCTTCATGCGCTTTACACCGATATGACCCAAACGGCAGTGCCACAAAAAAGTTGCACTATCATTATTAATTTTGCATCTTTTGGCATCAATATTATGAATATGTGTATCACTATGATCGAGATCCAACAAACTATTTTCATTGGGTGTATGACCATTGAAGGTTTTATTCATGTAAACAGAACAACAATTATTCTCTGACTTTAAATGAATAACCATATTGCAATAAACATGATCAAATCATATTCATGCTCTACGCAAATGCCAAATAACATTTATTTAGGTTTAACACTAATCCCGAAAGTATAGGGAGTGTGCGATGATGATCACATCAATCTTGGAACTACTTCCAACACTCATCGTCACTTCCCCTTCAACTAGTCTTTGTTTATTCTGTAACTCCTGTTTTGAGTCACTAACCTTAGCAACCGAACAAGTATCAAATACTTGGGGCTACTATAAACACTAGTAAGGCACACATCAATAACCTGTATATCAAATATACCCTTGTTCACTTTGCCATCCTTCTTATCCACCAAATATTCAGGGCATTTCCGCTTCCAGTGATCATTTCCTTTGCAGTAGAAGCACTTAGTTTCAGGCTTTGGTCCAGCTTTGGGCTTCTTCACGGGAGTGACAACGTGCTTGTCATTCTACTTGAAGTTCCCTTTCTTTCCCTTTGCCCTTTTCTTGGAACTAGTGATCTTGTCAATCATCAACACTTGATGCTCTTTCTTGATTTCTACCTTCGTCAATTTCAGCATTACGAAGAGCTTGGGAATCGTTTTCGTCATCCCTTGCATTATAGTTCATCACGAAGTTCCAGTAACTTGGTGATGGTGACTAGAGAACTCTGCCAGTCACTATCTTATCTGGAAGATTAACTCCCACTTGATTCAAGCGATTGTAGTACTCAGACAATCTAAGTACTTGCTCACTAGTTGAGCAATTCTCCTCCATCTTTTAGGCGAAATATTTGTCAAAGGTCTCATACCTCTTGACATGGGCATGAGTCTGAAATACCAATTTCATCTCTTGAAACATCTTATATGTTCCATGACGTTTCAAAAACGTTTTTGTAGTCCCAGTTCTAAGCCGTAAAGCATGGTGCACAAAACTATCAAGTAGTCATCATATTGAGCTAGCCAAACGTTCATAACGTCTGCATCTGCTCCTGCAATAGGTCTGTCACCTAGCGGTGCATCAAGGACATAATTCTTCTGTGCAGTAATGAGGATAAACCTCAGATCACGGACCAAGTTTGCATCATTGCTACTAACATTTTTCAACTTAGTTTTCTCTAGGAACACATATAAAAACATAGGGAAGCAAAAACATGGGGAAGCAACAACGCAAGCTATTGATCTACAACATAATTTGCAAAATACTACCAGGACTAAGTTCATGATAAATTAAAGTTCAATTAATGATATTACTTAAGAACTCCCACTTAGATAGACATCCCTCTAATCCTCTAAGTGATTACGTGATCCATATCAACTACACCATGTCCGATCGTCACGTGAGATGGAGTAGTTTCAACAATGAACATCAATATGTTGATCATATCTACTATATGATTCACGCTCGACCTTTTGGTCTCCGTGTTCCGAGGCCATATCTGTTATATGCTAGGCTCGTCAAGTTTAACCTGAGTATTCCGCGTGTGCAACTGTTTTGCACCCGTTGTATTTGAACGTAGAACCTATCACACCCGATCATCACGTGGTGTCTCGGCACGAAGAACTTTCGCAACGGTGCATACTCAGGGAGAACACTTCTTGATAATTTAGTGAGAGATCATCTTAAAATGCTACCATCAATCAAAGCAAGATAAGATGCATAAAGGATAAACATCACATGCAATCAATATAAGTGATATGATATGGCCATCACCATCTTGTGCTTGTGATCTCCATCTCCGAAGCACCATCATGATCACCATCGTCACCGGCGCGACATCTTGATCTCCATCGTAGCATCGTTGTCGTTTACGCCATCTATTGCTTCTACGACTATCGCTACCGCTTAGTGATAAAGTAAAGCAATTACAGGGCATTTGCATTTCATACAATAAAGCGACAACCATATGGCTCCTGCCAGTTGCCGATAACTTCGGTTACAAAACATGATCATCTCATACAATAAAATATAGCATCACGTCTTGACCATATCACATCACAACATGCCCTGCAAAAACAAGTTAGACGTCCTCTACTTTGTTGTTGCAAGTTTTACGTGGCTGCTACGGGCTGAGCAAGAACCGTTCTTACCTACGCATCAAAACCACAACGATAGTTTGTCAAGTTAGTGTTGTTTTAACCTTCGCAAGGACCGGGCGTAGCCACACTCGGTTCAACTAAAGTTGGAGAAACAGACACCCGCTAGTCACCTATGTGCAAAGCACGGCGGTAAAACCAGTCTCGCATAAGCGTACGCGTAATGTCGGTCCGGGCCGCTTCATCCAACAATACCGCTGAACCAAAGTATGACATGCTGGTAAGCAGTATGACTTGTATCGCCCACAACTCACTTGTGTTCTACTCGTGCATATAACATCAACGCATAAAACCTAGGCTCGGATGCCACTGTTGGGGAACGTAGTAATTTCAAAAAAAATCCTACGCACACGCAAGATCATGGTGATGGTATAGCAACGAGAGGGGAGAGTGTTGTCCACGTACCCTCGTAGACCGTAAGCGGAAGCGTTATGACAACGCGGTTGATGTAGTCGTACGTCTTCACGATCCGACCGATCCAAGTACCGAACGTACGACACCTCCATGTCCAGCACACGTTCAGCTTGATGACGTTCCCCGGGCTCCAATCCAGCAAAGCGTCGGGGATGAGTTCCGTCAACACGATGGCGTGGTGACGATGATGATGTTCTTCCGCCGCAGGGCTTCGCCTAAACTCCGCGACGATATGACCGAGGTGGAATATGGTGGAGGGGGGCACCGCACACGGCTAAGGAACGATCTGTAAATCAACTTGTGTATTCTAGGGGTGCCCCCCTCCCCTGTATATAAAGGGGGAGAGGAGGAGGGGGCCGGCCAAGGGGGGAGGCGCGCCCTAGGGGGGGCAATCCTACTCCAAGTAGGTTTGGCCCCCCCTTTCCTATTAGGAGTAGGAGAGGGAAGGAAGAGAGAGGAGGGAAGAAGGAAAGGGGGGGCGGCCCCCCTCCCAATTCGGATTGGGCTTGGGGGGGCGCGCCCCCTCCTTTGCCCCTTCTCCCTCCTTTCCACTAAGGCCCAATAAGGCCCATATACTTACCGGGGGGTTCCGGTAACCTCCCGGAGCTCCGGTATATTCCCAATCTCATCCGGAACCTTTCCGGTATCCAAATATATCAGTCCAATATATCAATCTTTATGTCTCGACCATTTTGAGACTCCTCGTCATGTCCGTGATCATATCCGGGACTCCGAACAAACTTTGGTACATCAAAACTTATAAACTCATAATAAAACTGTCATTGTAACGTTAAGCGTGCGGACCCTACGGGTTCGAGAACTATGTAGACATGACCTAGAACTATTCTCGGTCAATAACCAATAGCGGAACCTGGATGCCCATATTGGTTCCTACATATTCTACGAAGATCTTTATCGGTCAAACCGCATAACAACATACGTTGTTCCCTTTGTCATCGGTATGTTACTTGCCCGAGATTCGATCGTCGGTATCCAATACCTAGTTCAATCTCGTTACCGGCAAGTCTCTTTACTCGTTCCGTAATACATCATTTCATAACTAGCTCATTAGTTACAATGCTTGCAAGGCTTAAGTGATGTGTATTACCGAGAGGGCCCAGAGATACCTCTCCGACAATCGGAGTGACAAAACCTAATCTCGAATTATGCCAACTCAACATGTACCTTTGGAGACACCTGTAGAGCACCTTTGTAATCACCCAGTTATGTTGTGACGTTTGGTAGCACACAAAGTGTTCCTCCGGTAAACAGGAGTTGCATAATCTCATAGTTACAGGAACATGTATAAGTTATGAAGAAAGCAATAACAACATACTAAACGGTCAAGTGCTAGGCTAACGGAATGGGTCATGTCAATCACATCATTCTCCTAATGATGTGATCCCATTAATCAAATGACAACACATGTCTATGGTTAGGAAACATAACCATCTTTGATTAATGAGCTAGTCAAGTAGAGGCATACTAGTGACTATATGTTTGTCTATGTATTCACACATGTATCATGTTTCCGGTTAATACAATTCTAGCATGAATAATAAACATTTATCATGATATGAGGAAATAAATAATAACTTTATTATTGCCTCTAGGGTATATTTCCTTCAGCTTGTGCAACATAGCTCTCAAAAACTCCCATTCAACGCGATCATACGCTTTACTCATATCCGCTTTAACCGCAGCAATCCCCTCCTTGCCTGTCTTCTTGTTAAGCAGGAAATGCGACATCTCATATGCAACTAGGACGTTGTCCGTGATTAGCCTGCCCGGTACGAAGGCACTCTGGTTGTCAGAGATAATCTCTGGCAAGATCAGCTTGAGACGGTTTGCAATCACTTTTGACACGAGCTTATAAATCACGTTGCATAAACTGATGGGACACAAATCCTTGATCCTGCATGGACTCTTCACTTTAGGGATAAGAACTACCACCGTGTCATTCCATCCCTCCGGCATCACTCCGCCATTGAGGACCGACAGAACCTCCTCCACCACCTTGTCGCCCATAAAATGCCAGTGTTTTTTGTAGACGATTGATGGCATGCCGTCAGGGCCCGGTGCCTTGAGGTCACCTATATGATCGAGCGCCGCCTTGATTTCCTCCCGGGTGAAATCCGCCTCCAAAGCAGATCTCATGGTAGCGGTCACTTTTGGCTGCACTTTGTTAATGAGTTCAGCTAGGCGGTCTCCTTGGGTCGAGGTGAAGAGATCCTGAAAAAACGAACACACATAGTTATTGAGCTCTTCTCCTTCCTTCACCTCCGTTCCATCATCCTTCCGCAACATCCGGACTCTATTCACCTTCCTCCTAGTAGACGCTGTAGTCATGAAGTATTTCGTGCTTCTATTCCCCTTCTTCAGCCAAGTAACATGCGAGCGTTGTTTAGCTTTGGTATTCTTCCTCTCCTCTAGGTTTTCAACTTTGCACCTCAATTTCGCCTCCTCCCTGATTTTCTCCTCACTAACTTTGGCACGCATGCACCTCTCCAGATCACGCCGCGTTTGCTTCAACCTCTCCTCCAACTCTCCCTCCACCTCCTTACCCCACTTTGTCATCCGCCCCACCACCGTGCGCATCGCCGTAGCAAAGTCACCCCTCACCTCCAAACACCCCTCCTCCCATGCCCCCCGCACCTCCTCACTGCATCCATCCTCCTGCAGCCACCATGCCTCGAACCGGAAGCCACGGTCGCCTCTCCACTCCCGTCTGGAGCCACCATGGGTACATACAATAACGGGTCTATGGTCCGAGTGGCGAGGCGCCCCATTAAGGACATTAAACTCTGGAAACCAACTGCACCAAGAATCATTTGCCGTGGCTCGGTCCAAACGCTCACAAATGTACGTGTTGATATCCTTGCTATGGTTCCTCCAAGTGAATTTGTCACCTTCAAAACCGATATCACTAAGGTCACATGCTTCCAGTGCTTCCCTGAAGTTATCCAACAATCGTTGCGGTCTATCCGCCCCTCCGACCTTCTCGTCCCATGCCAATATCTCGTTGAAATCCCCCAAGCACAACCAGGGCCGGCCACTTTGATGCTGTTGGCCAAGTAGACGTAGTGTTTTCCAAGTCTGCACTTTCCTCTCCGCTGCCGACTCACCATAGACTCCTATTAGGCGCCAGATCCTGCCATCCCCCTCTGTAACATCCACATCCACGTGTCTCCATCCATAGGGCTGCAACGTCACGTCCACCTCCCGTCTCCAGAATAAGGCCACTCCCCTACTCCTACCTTGTGCGCTCCATGCTGCCATATGTGACATACCCAGCATCCACCGGAATCGATCCATTTCCTTGTCTGACATTTTTGTCTCCGCCAAGAACAAAACATCGGGTTCCTCCACTCTCCCCAACTCGAGGAGACTACGAACTGCCGGGCCATTCCTGAGCCCCCGGCAGTTCCATCCTATGATTTTCATTGTGTCCGGCGGGGCTGTTCCGATAGCCCGACCGATATCTCAGCCGCCTCCCTCTCAAATTCCTTCTCCTCCTTCCCCTCCTCTCCCTGCTCTCCCTTCTCCACTCTACCCTTCTTATCCACAGGCTGCCCTCCATCCACCGACAGCCCCCTCTTCTGCCCTAGGACCGCCTCCCTCTCCTTGTTGGCTCCCCCCACTGGCCAGTCACGCCCTTTCTTGTGGTAACACTTTCCTGGGCGATTCTTTCCCACCTCCCCTCCATCCTGAACCCCTTCCGCCTTCTCACCTGCCAACTCCGACCTGGTATCCTCCCTCTTCTCTGCCACAGCCATAACAATATCTCCCCCATCGACTATCTGAGTTGCTCCCGAGACTGAACCAGAGCCCCCCGCTGGAGCCCCTTCCTTCTTCCTAGCCTCATCAGTGATAAGTTCAAGCCTCTTAGGGTTTCTGGACACCTTAGGGGGCGCTGTGGTTTTCATGGGGCTCGTCACTTCCTCCCCCCATCTACCTTCTCCTTGCCTCCCTCGCTGGACCTTGAACCTTATATCCTCCATTAGAGACTGTCACTTCCACTGCCAGCATGCCCTGCTTGACGAGCAAAACCAAAGCTGCGAGGCACTCCTGAACCATGGCTGCCTGACCTCCATGCACCCTCCTCCGTACCACCTCTCCTTGACCCGAGATCAGCCTTCAACCACCGCCCAAATTGCTGCTTCTCACCTTTATTCAGCTTGATCTTGCACTCCTTCTCCCCATGACCTATCACCACACAGGTCTAGCAAAAGTCCGGCATATACTCATACTCAATCCTACACCAGGCACCCTCTTCACCTTCCTCTTCCCCCCTACCACGGCTACACCCTGCTGACCCACGCCCTTGTGTGCATATTCATCCTCTAGGGTAAACCCCCTCATGATCGGTTTGTCAATCTGCATCCGGACTTTAACCCGAAGGAACCTGCCGATAGCGTTTCCATCTGCTCCTGTGTCGGCCTCAACAAACCTGCCAATGATACTACCAATCTCTTCTGTCGAATCCTCGTTCATCATACCCAGGGGAAGATTAAAAACCCGAACCCAGATCGGGATCTCCTTGAACTCATAGTCTTCCGGTCTTTTGCTTGGCACGTACTCTTCAACCACCACCAAGTCCTTGTCGAACATCCATGGCCCATTCTCCAAGGCCTTCCTCCTACCTGACTCCTGATGGAACGTGAAGACAAGTTGATTCACCCCAATCTCAGTACATGTGATCCCCTTGATAGGGCACCAAACCTTCCCCAAGGTGAGACAGATCGCATCGGGATGGGCCAACTTCTCGGACATGACTTTGCCCACCGCCTTGTTCTCTACTTCCTTCCCCTTCCCGCCTCCCGCCGATCGGATCTTGACGCTCTTCTTTTCTTCCTCCGACAACTTCAGGCCCCGCATCAACCCAGCAACTCCCTCCATTGACCCCCTCACTCCTCCTAGGGGAGACTGTGTCTTACGACCGCGCGCCCTAGGGAGCACGCGGACGGCCTATGGTGGTTGGGATCTGGGACCAAGGACAGGGAAGGGCGGACTGTTGCAAGCCCTGGGAGACAGACGCACTCATGCGACCAGGCGAAGAACCCTAGATCACGAGACCCAGGGGTGGCACCCAATGTAGCTGATGTCTAGTGAAGTGGCTAACCGCTCTTGGTTAGGACGCTTCTATGTGCCAGGTCTGTGGATCGATTCATTCTTCTCTCGTTTTTCTTTTTATATCGCGCGACAACAACTAGCGGCATGTATGTGGGCCAGCCCGGCTGAGGTCTGCCTGTGCGAAACCCCGTCCTTCTGCCGCAGAATGCGACACAGAGGAAGTCCCGAGACCTCCTATCTGCCGCATTCTGCGGCAGACTGGCGGGGTATCGCACAGGGTGCTCTTTCTTTGGACCGGCCCACGCAGAAGCAGCTAGTGGTGAAAAAACAACAGACTGGCGGGGTATCGCACAGGGTGCTCTTTCTTTGGGCCGGCCCACGCAGAAGCAGCTAGTGGTGAAAAAACAACGCAAAAACAAGGACGCCTCACCGAGGATTCGAACTCACGACCCGATGCTAGTAAAGACAGTACATTACCACCAAAGCTGATCACCGCTTCTGTCAACGATGCAGCGCTAAGTCTCTTAGCACTAGCAAAACCGACATATCAAAATATTTTCCATTTTCTCGAACATTTAAATAAAACTCTGAATACTTTCAAAAGAAATTCTGAACAATTTTCGTAATACACAAATAAGTATTGAAAAAATTGCCCAATTTTTGGATAGGTAACATAATTTAAAAATGGAAAGAATGTTTGAATTTGTGAACAAATTTTGAAAACTGGGAACATTTTTTCAGTCCCAATTTTTTTAAAAACACGAACAATTTTTGAATATTTGTGAACAAATTTATAAAGAAGAACATTTTTGGATTTATAAACAAATGTCCGAAAAATGAACAATTTTAAAACAACATTTTGAAAAAAAAAGGACACATGTTTTGCACCTGTAAACAAAAATTCAAACTATAAACAAAATTTATCAAAAAGCGAACATTATGATCATTATTGGAATTTGTGCACAAAAATTAAAAAGCGGAACATTTTTTGGAGTTATGAACGTATTATGAAAGGCGAACAGTTTTTTAGAAATTCAGAACATATTTCGAAACAGGAATTTTTTTAAAAATTTATGAACATTTTATTAAAGGTGAACATTTTTACAAAATATGCGAACAATTTGTAAAAAAAATCATGATTTTTTTGGAATTTCTGAACAAAATTTTAAAAACAAGAACTATTTTTTAACTTCAGAACATTTTATGAAATTTCAAACAAATTTTAGAATTCTGGAAAATGAAAATAGAAAGAAGAAACAAATAGAAAAATAATTAAAAAACCAATAAAAAAGAAAATGAGAAAAGGAAAGAGAAATACAAAAAACTTGAAACATAAAAAACTAAAATGGAAAAAAATAAAACAAAAAAAAGGCAAATACGAACATTTTTTAAAAAGGGAACATTTTTTCAAAAGGGAACATTTTTTAAATCCCACAACATTTTGTTTAAAATGCGAACATTCTTTGAATTTATGAACAATTTTGGAAAATGGGGCCATTTTTTTAAAAATGAAGGTTTTTTGAAAGTGGGAACAATTTTTTTAAGGTTACGAACAATTTTGGAAACATGAACTTTTTTAAAAAAATGAAAAATAAAAAGAAACAAAAAAAGAAACCGAAAAGGAAACAAGAACATTTTTAGACTAAAGTTAGACATAGAAAACAATTTAAAAAATTCCAAACAAATTTGAAAGTTGAACATTTTTTGAATACGTGAACAAAAGTTGAATACATGAAGAAAATATAAAACGAATATGTTCAGAAATTTACAAACATTTTTGGAAAATTGCAAACAATTTTTGAAAAGGAAACATTTTTTGAAATCGTGAACATTTTTTTTAAAGTTGTCAAAATTTTGAACAAACACATTCTGAACAATTTTGTTAACACAAAATATTTTTTGAAAATTCTGAACATTTTTTGGTAAATGCATACAGTATTTGAATTTATGAACAAAATTTGAAAACACGAACAATTTTGAAATTTTGAACATTTTTGTAAAAGTGCGAACATTTTTTTGATAGAGAAAACATAAACTTGAAAAAAAAGAAACAGAAATAGAAAAAGAAAGGAAAATAAAAAACCGGTTCAGGAACCTTCTAGAAGGTTCCCAAAACCAGAAAAAACCAGCTGGAAACCTCTAGAAGGTTCCCAAAACCGGGAGTGCTGGAACGGTTAAAACGGGCCGGCTCGTTGCGTCGCTGCTCGGTCGCTCACCTGTGCGAAGCGCCGGCAGTTTGACGCAACTAGCGGCAAATAGGATATTCCGGAAGTCCCTTCGAAATTGGGGCAGATCCTATATAACGCCCGCTTGCGTCCTTTCGTCGCTGCTTCGCTGAAGCGAAGCGAGCAAACGAGGCGCACGGGCCGGCCCACGTCGAGCGAGACTTCGTTTTGGGAACCTTCTAGTAGGTTCCCTGAACCGGTTTTTTTGTAGTTTTTCCATTTTTTCCTGTTTCTTTTTTTACCTTTTGTATCCTTTTTCTGTTTTTGTTTCTGTTTCTTTTACCTTTTGTTTCCTTTTTCTGTTTCTGTTTCTTTTCTTTCACTTTATCCTTTTTTTCGTTTTACGTTTATACTTTGTTTTAAGAAATATTTTTGAATTTCAAAGTTTGTTCAGGTTTCAAAAAATGTTCATGGATTTAAAATTTTGTTCACTTTTTAAAAATTGATTTACAATTTTAAAATTATTCAACGTATATGAAAAATGTTCAATATGTATGTAATATTTGTTCAATATATATAGCAAAATTATTTTATTTGCTGCCTGTTCGCTGTTTTGTTTTTTCGTTTGTGTTCTTCTGTTGCCTTTTTGTTTTCTTTTATTTATTATCTTTCGGTTTGACCTTTCTAGTTCTTTTACGTTATTTTTGTTTTTCTATTTCTAGTTTTATCTTTCTCTTTCTCTTTTCTCTTTTACATTAAGGAAATGTTTCATCCTGCATTTTTTTCATTAATACTTTATAATACGATGAACAGTGTGTTTCCTCTGTTTATTTTAAATTTTCTTCCTTTCTTGTGTATTATACAAGAGTTCATAGCATATTAAAAAAATGTTCATCATAAATTTAAGAAAATGTTCACCGTTTATTAAGAAAATGTTCGTTGTCTACTTAAAAATTGTTCAGCATATATCAGAAAAATGTTCAATGTATATTTTCAAATTGTTCAAGTTATATCACAAAAATGTTAAATATGTATTTTCAAATTGTTCAGCATATATCACAAAAAAGGTTCAATGGGTATTTGAGAAATGTTCATCGTATATTACGAAAATGTTCAACGTATATCAACAAATTTTAAATGGTCGATTTTTTATTTTGGGAGCAGTCACTACATATAGTTCTTAAGTAGTCACGCCGCCTTTTGATTGCAATCACGCAGCAGATCAAGTGGGAAGGAACGCTCGCTCTCTGTCTTTGGGTTGGGAGTTCGATTCCTAGGTATAGCGTTGTTTTTTGGGATTTTTAGCACTGGCTCGCTGTAACGCCAAGAAACGGGCCGGCCCATTCTATCGCGCCCTGCGCGAATGCTCGTCTTCTTGACGCACGCGAGCGTCAGCTAGGGGATCCCCCGAATTGGCGCTTCACGATGGAGCGCGAGTGCTCACATCGTTTCAATTGGCCTGGCCCAAATTCATTACAGCTCGCTTGTTGGACACCTTGGTCGCATACCCCTCGCTATATGCATTTTTTCAAACAGGCGCATACCTCGACCTCGCTGGGCCGGCCCATCTATGTTTTTCTTATCTAGATTTCAAAACGCAAAAATGCGAGTATGTAGCGAATCGAACCAGCAACTTTCTGGTTTGTAGTACTAACAGCCAACCACCAAGCCACCAGACTTCACGTGATTAGCTATCTCTTCTCATTCTTTTCTTATTTCTACTTTCCCTTTTTTATTTTCCCTTTTCCCTTTTTTTTCTTCTTCTCCCTGGTTTTGTGAACTTTCTCAAAATTCGAGATTATTTTCCAATATCAAAACAATTTTCCAAATGGATGAAATTAAAAAAATTGATGAACATTTTTCCAGTTTGATAAACTTTTCTTCAAAATTGATGAGGTTTCCTTCAAATTTGATGAACTTTTTTCAAATTCGATGATATTTTTTCAATTTTGATGAACTTTTTTCAAAATTGATGAACTATTTTTCCAAATTTTTGAACTTTTGTCAAAGTCAATGAACTTTTTTAAAAAATTCGATGAACTTTTTTTTCAAATGCATTGGACTTTTTTATTAACAGTTTGCAAAATTGATGAACTTTTTAGAAGTTTGTGAACTTTTCTTCAAAAATGATGATAGTTTTCAAATCCATGATGTTTCAAAAATAATTCAGAAATCCAAGCTATATAATAGGCGCGGCCTCGCTTGTTCTTATATAATTGGCGCTTTTACTAGTCACCAATGTCCATTTGCTCTGGTGTTTACTGAAGGTTGGCCAACGAGGCAACCACCCGAGTTCGAATCTTGTAAAAGACACCTTTTTGTGGTTTGTTTGGTGTTAAAGGTTGCTGCGCTCAGCCTTCATGGGTCGGCCCAACAGCGCGGGGTCGTGTGCCCCATGAAACTATTCGGGCGCAACAGGCGCTGAACAGGAGCTCTCGCTTGCTCGACCGCTTGAGCTACTGGTTCAAGAAAAACCATTACTCCTTTCATTAGGACAAAAAATGACCCGCATGTTTTTTATGAACTAAAAGAACCATAATTTTTTTTTAGAAAAAATCATGAATTTGAAATTTTTTCACAAATTCATAAGTATGTGAATTTGAAAATATTTACAACCCTGGAAACAAGTGAGTGAATTTGAAAAAATTCATAAATTCAAAGAAGTTTGTGACTTTGGAAACAACCTTTAATTTGAAAAAGGTCAAAATTTGGAAAAAGTTCATAAATTTGAAAAAGATTCACAAATTTGGGAAAAATTATGATTAAGAAAGTTCATGGATTTGAAAAGTTTCCGACTTTAAAAAATTGAATAGGAAAATGTTTGCAATATCAAAAATTGTTCGCAGTTTTTGAAAAAGTGCATTCAAATTTATAGATGAAAAAAAGAAAAAGGAATAAAAAACAGAAAACAAGAAAACTGGTTAGATGCTTCTAGAAGCTTCCCTGGAAACAAGTGAATTTGAAAATATTTACAACCATGGAAACAAGTGAGTGAATTTGAAAAAATTCATAAATTCAAAGAAGTTTGTGACTTTGGAAACAACCTTTAATTTGAAAAAGGTCAAAATTTGGAAAAAGTTCATAAATTTGAAAAAGATTCACAAATTTGGGAAAAATTATGATTAAGAAAGTTCATGGATTTGAAAAGTTTTCGACTTTAAAAAATTGAATAGGAAAATGTTTGCAATATCAAAAATTGTTCGCAGTTTTTGAAAAAGTGCATTCAAATTTATAGATGAAAAAAAGAAAAAGGAATAAAAAACAGAAAACAAGAAAACTGGTTAGATGCTTCTAGAAGCTTCCCTTCATAAAACCGATGGGAAGCTTCTAGAAGCTTCACGAAACCGATCAGAATTTGTTTTAGGCAAGCCGACTAGAAGCTGCACAAACCACGAACGAGTGTTGAAGCATATATTGGCTGACCCGGTTAGTTAGCTTTCAAGGGGTGAGCGCCGCCGGTGACAAGTGCTACACGTGCTGAATTGGAAATCATGAACCTTATTGCAGACGGGCTCACAAGTCTTGTTTAGTACTTCCAATACATGTTTGGTTGTAATGTTACATGTCAGATCCATCCGCCGGCAAGGGCACTGGATCTACAAAGCCCGGCTGCCCGCCCAGCGGCACTAAGGGGAAATGGTTGCCTTGTTCAGTGACGGAAGAGCACCTACATAAGCTTACCACATTTGGCTATATTCCTTCGCAGACGGTGTCCGCTTGGCGAGCCCCCGCCGGGGGAGATTCCTTGACCATAGAGGTCACGCCGGCCCCGCGGGTGAGCAAGTAGTGCTCCTGCCTTCAGTTCTGCAAAGAGATGTATCCTCTTGCTCCTCCAGGATTTATTCAGTGGATTGTTCTTCTTCTATGGCCTTGAGTTGCACCACCTTACACCTAATGAAATCCTTCACACCGCTTGCTTTATTACGTCATGCGAGTGTTTCTTGGGTTCTCAGCCGCATTTTGGTTTATGGAGGAAATACTTCCATGTATGGCGTAGAAGAATGGGACGATCTCTACGAATGTGGTTGTGCCCTCTATCAAAAGTTGCTGTTGTTTTCTTTGAGTCTTGTTGTTGGATCTATTGTGTTGCAAAAAAAAGAGAGCGCAAAAAAAGAGCAAAAAGAGAGAGCAAAAAAAGAGCAAAGAGAGAGAGAGAGAGAGAGAGAGAGAGAGAGAGAGAGAGAGAGAGAGAGAGAGAGCAAAAAAATAGTGAAAAAAGAGCAAAAAAAGAGAAGAGAAAGTGTTGAGAAAGTGTGCAATCATTTTCAGTTGGGTGAGAAATTTCAGAAGTTGTAGTGGCAAGTGTTGCAGCTGAAACCTGGTGCAAGGATCTACAAAATTTTCTTGTTCATTTGGTTTGCATCGATTGGATCTCAACACAATCCCTTCCTTTTTACCCCACCCAGATCCACCTAGAAACCGTCAGCTTCCTTCCTTTCATTCGCTTGTCCACTCCTGATTTGCTACTTCCGCACAGCCGCCAACGAATCATTAGAATTTGGGTAAGCAAGAAGGTGAGCTGAGTGTTTTCCACATATTTTTTTCGTTTGTCCACTTGTTTCCAAGAGTTAACATGACAGGATCCAACTCGAGTGTACATGGACATCAACATGTGGAAGATGATCTCCCCAAAACTGGCGCATCACTTAGTGATATGATTGAGGAGAGTATAGTTGCAGCTATGCGAAGGATGTTCGGTGGTCGTCTTCCTATTGCGGGTAATGGGGATCAACATCAACACAGCCCCGCTGCCTCGCTGGCCGCTGATAACCGGCAACATCAAGAACACAACGATCGCCATGTTGGTCGTGTATGAGCGGCAGGAGCTGCTGCCCACGGCGCCCCTGCTGTTGGTGCTGAATGGAGGCGTGGCGACTTTGCTACCCCCCGTGAGGGTGGGCTACATGGAGGAGAAGCTCGCGGGCGAGGCCATGACCCCCGCGGGTTTGCTGCTGATCACCGGCGACGAGCGGCACACACTACAAAAAAAGACACATCCGTGACATTTTGGGCCGAACGAATTTTTTCTGTCATACATATGACACTTCTATGATGATAATTGTGACAAAACCCGGTATCATCATAGATGTGGTGGGCTCCTACTTCTATGACAAAAAATCATGACAAAAAATGGGCTTTTCGTCCTGGACGGGCCGGAGACGCAGCTGCATGACATTCTTTGGGCCGTCCATGACGGAAAAAACCGTGGTAGAAGCGAGGGCGAGGAAAATTTCTGGGAGTTCCCGGTTATGGTGGGAGGTCGGGGGCCGAGCGATGCGCATTTCTCTCATACACGTACGCGCGTGTGAGCGAGGCGTTGGCTCTAACTGAACCCGAGCGAGGCGTTGGGCTCTAACTGAACCCGAGCGATTGCACTGCAGGCCACGCGTTACTGAACCCGAGCGATCGATCGATGGCTGTTAACTGAACCCGATCGAGCGATTCCTTCGCTACTGCTGCTAACTGAAGCCGATCGATTTGGATGAACAGTGAGTGTTGCGGGGTGGGGGTGGGGGTGTTGGATGAACAATGAGCGGTGGCATTGCCTCTGGATGAACAGGACCCTGTCGTGTGGAGGGCTGGATGAACAGTAGATGGTGGAGGGGTGCCCGTGGTGGGGTGGTTGAACAGTAGCCGATGGAGTAGCGCGCGGTGGAGGCTGGATGAACAGAAGCCCGTGGAGGCTGGAGGAGGTCGACGGTAGCCCATGGAGGCTGGAGGAGGTCGACGGTGGAGATGAACAGTATCCCATGGAGTACCATTCGGTACGCCACACCCCTCCCGATGAACAGGACCCCCGTTTCGACCGTAGCGCTGCAACACAAGTCCGTTTCGTCCGTTTTGCGGTACGCCACACCCCTCCCGATCAACAGGACCCCCGTTTCGACCGTAGGAGGTCCGTTTCCTCCGTTTTGCGGTACGCCACACCCCTCCCGATCAAAAGGATCCCCGTTTC